>NC_057727.1:53492587-53584079 GCF_004010195.1 Chiloscyllium plagiosum | reverse complement strand
CTATCACCTTCATCCCCTCCCCCACTCACCCATTGTACTCTATGCTACTTTCTCCCCACCCCAACCCCCACCCTCCTCTAGCTTATCTCTCCATGCTCCAGGCTCACTGCCTTTATTCCTGATGAAGGGCCTTTGCCCGAAACGTCGATTTCGAAGCTCCTTGGATGCTGCCTGAACTGCTGTGCTCTTCCAGCACCACTAATCCTCGATCAGTACCAGATGGTCTGTCCGGTTTCATTACTTTGTTGAGACTTCATAGCAATTGATACAACTGAGTGGTTTGCAAGGCCATTTCAGAGGGCAATTGAGAATCATTGCAGTGAGTCTGGAGTCATATCGAGGCTAGACAAGGTGGGAATGGAGGATTTCCTTCCCTGAAAGGCATTACTGAGTCAGATGGGTTTTTCCCAACAATCGGCAATGGTTTCATGGCTATCAGTAAATTTGTAATTCCAGATATTTTTTACCGAGCACAAACCTTACCATCTACCATGGCAGGATTTGAATCTTAGTCCCCAGAGCATTCGCTGAGTTTCTGAGTCTAGTGAAAAATACCACTGGAACATCACCTCCCCCGATCTCCAACTCCATGAAAGATTTACCCATACAGTGTATCGTAGTTTGATTAGATTCCCTACAGTGTGGAAACAGGCCCTTCGGCCCAACCAGTCACACCAACCCTCTGAAGAGTAACCCACCCAGACCCATTTCCCCTCTGATGAATGCACCTAACACTATGGGCAATTTACATGGCCAATTCACCTGACTTGCACTTCTTTGGATTGTGGGAGGAAACCGGAGTAAACCCACGCAGACACGGGGAGAATGTGCAAACTGCACACAGACAGTCGCCCAAAGCTGGAATCGAACCTGGGACCTTGTTGCTGTGAGGCAGCAGTGCTAACCACCGGGTCACCGTGCCACCCATAAACATCTTCCCATCCAGGAATTGAACCCCAGTCTTCCATATGACAGGCAGGGCTACTAACCACTATACTAGCGAGGAAATGAGCAGACAGTGTAACCATTTGGAACCTAAATGAATTGTCACACTACGGATGTTAACATCCCATTGTTCATTCCTGAATTTAAGATAAGGTATGTTAAATAGTGTTATTCCAACTAGAAGAACCTCTAGAAAGTGGTTAAAATATCTTCGTAAAAGTAGGGAGTTGGAACAAGTAGCATTGCAGTTTGTCTGCACTGAATGCTTTGCTGGTTCTACGTGGATGCCAATGGTGTCATAGTGGAACAACTGTCTAGGTGGCTGCCTGTTCAGAAACCAAGAGCTGAGCCTGTCAGACAGAGTAAGGCAGAAAGTACCAGTGATCCAGAACACTCTTATCCTGTCACAGGCTGTAAGTTTTTAAAATGACAAGCTGTCCAGCTAATTATCCCTACTGGGGATACAGCATGCTATCCGGACTGTTTCACGAGTTGTCTGACATTTCTGCTACTGTTGAACTATTTGGTCTAGTCACAGAAACAGCCGCAAGCCTGATATCCATCAGGACCAGCTGAAATTTTCACCTCTGCCGTGTGTTTAGCAGGTCTTCCTTTGTATAACAAGCATGTCTGCAATTAGTAGTAGCTAGTAGTAATCCATGAAGTCACAAAGGTTATAATACCAGTACTGGAACATTGCTGTATTGATTTCTTGAATATGAAAGACCCATGGTACATCATGGTAAATTATTTTCCAGACTAAATCAAATCAGTAGTGTATCATTGCTAATGCAATATTCTGCTTTAAAGTCATCCTTGCTTAGGCATTACAGTTAGATGAAGGATAGGGAGTTCCCCTCCCCTCTAATATAAATGTCAGATTCCTTACTTGGATGTTGTATGGGAAATAGCTATGCTGTCAACACAGCACACTTTTCTGAACTGTTCAACAGTTTGATTCTGACCAACCCAAAATCTCAAGGGGAATTAAAGAAACCAGGGGACCAGGGTTATCAATGGGATTTGAACTGAGCACACTGGGCAGTAGAGGCACAGTTGTAGTCATGGTAGTGTGGGGATGTGGAGTGTGGGATCCAGTAGGATGAGAGTTCAAAGGTCATTGGCAGCTGTCAAGTGATCTCATGGTAGAGGCCTGGTAAATGGGAGGGCTAGGGGTCAGGTTGGCATGGGGACAGTAATAGGTGTAGGCTCAGAGGGACAAGAAGGCTTAAGGAGATTAAATGTTATAGGGTCAAAGGTAGCTGCAGGAGAGGTTGAAGGTTATCAGAGGGAAAAGAATGGGGTAGGTCAGGGATGAAAGGAAGCACCTTGCATGGATACTGGGATGGCAGAAGATGATAGAGAGAGTTTCAAATGCACCCAGCACGTTGTAGCTGGTGCAGAAAATACAGTAATGTGATCCTTCAAAGTAAGAGCAGTGTTTTTTTTGGGGGGTGGGGAATGAAGATACTGGAGTCAAAAAGCGTGGTGCTGGAAAAGCACAGCTGGTCAGGCAGCATCCGAGGAGCAGGAAAGGTAATGTTTCGAGCATAGGTTCTGCCAAGTCCATCCCACAACACATTTTCTCTTCCTTCTCCCAGGCTTGCTAGAATGGTTGAGGCCTAAGAGCTTATGCTTGAAACGTCGACTCTCCTGCTCCTCGGATGCTGCCTGAGCAGCTGTGCTTTTCCAGCGCCACACTTATTGACTCTTATCTCCAGCGTCTGCAGTCCTCACTTTCTCTTTGCTGGGATGTGAGCTAGGTGAAACCTGTAGGTTAGGCAGTAATGCTTGGAGTGATGAAGGGCTCTTGCCCGAAATGTCGATTCTGCTGCTCCTCGGATGCTGCCTGACCTGTAGTGCTTTTCCAGACTCACATTCCAGCAAGCCTGGGGAACGAGATAGTGTGTTGTGGGATGGACTTGGCAGACCTGTGATCTCACATGTAGGACAGAGGGAAGATACTGAACCAGACAGCTTTGATGTTGGAATGATTGTGGGGACAGCCGGGTTCATAATAAGAAGGTTATTGAATAGGACCTGAGACTCAAGGATAACCGTAAGAAGCTCAAAGATGGTAGAGTTAGTGCTGCTGGTAATTAATGGCAAGTTGACGTCTCTCACGTGATGAGTTAGAAAATGGACCACTGTGCTTGGGAGAATCTCAACTTTCCCTCTGGTAGGTGTTTCTTGCACATAAGGTGGGTAGGTGGAACTTATCTTGAGGCCAAGGCAAGGTTATTGGACTGACGCTTAGGGATAATAGTGGGAAGCTCAGTAGTGATGTCAGGTGTCTGCATGGTCATGACTTCCATTCACAGGTCACTGCGCCAATGTCCATGCACATGACTGTATCAACAAGGAGTGATCGTGTCAATTGTCCCCCAGGGTGGTATTGGCCATGGTGGGGTAGATGGAGGCCAAGATTGTCTGATGAAAAGCATAGGCTTTCCAGTGGGTAAGGACCATGACGAGGAGTCCTTAAAAATACGGTGACTGGTTCTTTGGCTACAATTTTTTTCACAGATATACTTAGGCAAACATGATGATAGGTCAATACAATCCAATGCTTCTAGTAGCTATGGTGCAGTGAGGAGGAACCAGTGGAGAGTTAGCAGGATCAGGCAGGGTAGTGAAAAGACTGTCTACAAGGAAAAGCTGTAGAGGGTCAGGCAGCATAGGCCGATGGCAATAAGAAGCCAGTGAGACATCAATCATTGCCACACAACTGAATCTACTACATTGACCTGCGGATGCCTGAAACACAATACCACAGTGGTTTAGGATGTCACAGATGTCAGTTGCTGCAGGAAGACCTGGATCCACTGGGAATGAGAGGCTATTGGTACCAGTATTATTGTAAGTGACATTGAGGTTCTTCAGCTGTGGTACTTTCCAGGGACCACTGGGATATGTGTGGAATATTCCCAAACGTTCACACATAAATGACAAGTGCCCTGTTCAGAGCTTTTTGCCAAATTCTCAATGGTGTTTGAGAGGCAGGCTACCAGAGCTGTGGCATTTGCTACTATCATGGACTCTTCCATAAAGGGGAGACAATGTGCCCTAGTGGTATCAATGCTTGACTTTTACTGAAGCAAATCAGGTAATGGGGGCATGGGTTTGAATCCTGCCATGGCAAATGGTGGGATTTAGTTCCGACAACTACATTACGTTTTATGTTTTGATCGGAACACTGCAGTGATCCTGTGAATGGGCAGGTTGTACATCCCACTTGTGTGAAGTAAGCTGTACAGGCAACATTGCGGCATCAGTAGCAGCAAGACTGGCACACCTCCTGCATAACACTGCACATTCCTGACTGTCTACATGGTGCACCATGCCCCTTGCCCATGCATACCTGATTGATTGGGTGTTGCATAATCACCCATTGCCGGCCATCCCATGCAAAGTGAAAGTGTCACTCACACTTAATTCCAATGCCAACAACTTCACTGCTAAAACAAAGTTCTGCCCTTACAGGAGTATATACGCACTAAATTATTTAGATAGTAGACTTTTAACTCGCAATATCTATAATGTAAACCTACTTTGTTTTACCCCAACTCTAACACTATTCCAAAGCAACACAACATTTTAGCCTCACTTCTCTTCAGTCAGCTGTTTAGCTAACATCAGTAATAAGGGCTGCCAAAGACTCACTCTACAGGGCATCCAATGGATTCTCGTCAATGTTTGAGCTGATAAAACCCAGCTGTACTTGCTTAAAAAAAAGATAGACCATAAGGCCATAAGACATAGGAGTTGAAGTAAGGCCATTTGGCTCATCGAGTCCACTCCGCCGTTCAATCATGGCTGATTGGCATTTCAATGCCACTTAACTGCACTCTCTCCATAGCCCTTGATTCCTTGTGAGATCAAGAATTGATGTATATTAGTAACCAGAGAAGTGGTGTTTTAATTATTTTTATTTTCAGAATGTCTGGCAATGGTGAGGAAGAGCCATTCATAATGAAAGTACTCTACCTGCAGTAATATTTCTCTGGAATAGACACAAACCTAAATGAAATAAACTTATATTTTGCCTGGGGTAAAAATTGGAGAGCTATATTCAATTCTGGCACATAATGCACAACTTTGGAAAGATCTTATTCATGTATTACTCTGTACAAAATAAATCTAGGTAAAATAATGGTTATAAAATTAGAATTGTTTTAAAGAGAATTCTTGCACTTACTTCCAGAATCCTCTGAGACAGCACAATATTGAGACAGAAAGCTTATTATAAAGGTAATAGAAGTTTGACTGGGCGCTGCAGTGATGAGAATACTGTCCATTCCTTTCAGAAACTGATGGTTGAAACTTAAACCAGAGAGATAGGAAAAAAAGGCTCTTGTCTCTGATAACTATTAAAGGTTTTAAGTGAATTGAGTCTCAGGCAATCTCAACCCAGTTCCCAATGGACATGAGTCCACTGAAGAAAATTGCCCTCATATTCAACACTGTTGGCAATAAATTGTAATCCTTCAAAGAGGGTGCAGAGGTTAAGATTTAAACTTGTTGTCATGGTAATGCATTGGTATGACTTGAGTCTATCCTACCTGTGCTGCATCTTAACTTGATGAGAAGGCAAGGGTTCAACAAAGGAAATCTTTCCATTTCTCTGTTGCTGTCATATATCTCAATGAAGATGCAAATATATAAAAACATATTCAAAGTAATAAAAATATTTAGGGGGAGAGCTACATGCAGCAATCAAACCTTTGTTGATTTGTTGTTATGGTACTTAAACAATCTGTTACAAAAATAAACTTGCACAAGGAAAGAAATGTTATTGATAGAAGGTGGTCATTTCGAAATCATGTTTCAAAGCTGCAATTATTTTACCTCAGATGAAAAAACTGCCGACAGTGTATTTAGTAATTCTCCTTCTGATACGTAGTTTTAATTGGTATGAAAAGGGTGACTTCTTAATCTTTTCATTTGCTAATGTACTATTCGGCAGAGGCAATTGCTCAACTATTTCAATTATAGTTCCATCAATAGCAATTCACACTTACATTAAATATCAACCTACTCAAGATGAGGGCTATTCCCTGCCATTCGTCCAAACTGCACTTTGCAATGATGGTTCTGTCTAATTGCAGTCTAAAAGAGTTGACCTTATTGCGAGTCCTTTAAAAAAGTATAATTTTCTTTATTAAAAATACACAGTACTGAATGTTAAAATGAAATTAATTTTCTTCGGGTGCTTCACAATTTTCTTTTCCAGCTGTGGGCTGTGTAAGTTGGAGGATTGCTTGGTGATTGTGATTAGAATTTTCATTTGTAGTCAGTCCCAATTATATATCTTTGAATATTCAATGTCCTTTGCAACGATTAAAGTGGAATAAGTTTTTATTGTATCATAACATCCATGAAAATGAGTTTCTGTAAATTGCCAACTCTGAATATTCTGTAAGCTGGCAAGAATATTCAACCGTTCTTGCTTCACATTGTCCTCCAAATCCCCAAATACTACAATAAATTTCTATCTTTATAAAATTCAATCATTATTTTATCTTATAAATTGAATTGAGGTCCAAAAATTAACTTTATGCAAAATAGTTGCAGTTCTTTTCTTATTCTTATACTTAGAAATATCACCTGCAAATTCCTTAATAAGTCAAGCACCATCCAGATGTGGAAATTTATTGTTGTCACTGTCACTGGGTCAGAATCCTGGAACACTTTCCTAATGGCACTGTTTGTGTACCAACACAACATAATCATTGAATGTTTTTAAGATAGTGATGAACCAATCCTTGTCAAGATCAGAGAGATGCTGGAAAAGCACAGGCGGTCAGGCAGTATCTGAGAAGCAGGAAAATCAACGTTTCGGTCAGGAGCCCTTCATCAGGAATCAATTTTGTTAAGCAGGGGGCAGGGGAATTGAGAATTATTGATGGCAGATGAGAATGTGATGTTCAAAACACAAACAGATCAGCCATGACCTTATCGAATGTTAGAGCAGGCTTGATAAGGCCGAATGGTTTACTTCTGCTCCTATTTCATGTGTTCGTTGGACTATATTATTTCAAGAAGGCAGATACTCAATACCCTCTCAGGGCAATTAGAGATGCAATAAATACCATCTAAACCACTTACAACCTATATCACATGAAAAATAAGTAAATAAGGGATGGAACATTATTGGTCAAATCTGTAGGCTAACTGTGGGTCAGAATGTTTGACTGATATACCGGGGCTGCACAAAATTGTTTCAAAGTCCAGGACTAGTTTTCATTCCTTCATATCTAAACCTCTGGTGAAAATAGGCAAAAAGATATATTTTCTTTTCCTATGACGTCTCATGTTCATTAAATATAAAGCAGGATATCTAGACTCTCATCTGTGTGGTTCAATTAGCTTGAATTTGTATGTTTGACATTTAGAGGCAAATTAGAGATAAACATTTCTGGACCAGGAATCCAGTTCTAACAATATTTAAAATGAAAATGAACAGCATGTTATCCGTGGCACTCTGCGTGTATTCATACACCTATTGGAGTAGAATGGCCTAAGAGAGGCTGATGCTTTCTAGAAATAGGCATAGACTGGAATCTTCCCAGCCCTGAATGATGGGGGCTATGGCGAGAAAATTGGAAAAAATCAGTGAGATGTCCAGTGCCGATGTTGTGGATATCAAGAGCAAAAAGTCCTATTTTCCAATTCAATTTTAAATTGCAAGGTAAGATTCTTGTTGGTGATTGGCAAGAGCAACTTTTCCTCTAAGTTTCATGGCTACATGCGTGTGCAGCCAATCCAAGGGTATGCGCATGGCGATCAGTGTCAGCACACCAATCGCAGCATCGATTTTCTGAAAGACCTGAGAGACCCATGCAACTGGGAAGAAAATAAGAGGAAATGCTGGGCAGGAGGTCAATTTGAATCATCACTCATTATCACCTTCAGTATTACTTAATCTCACCTCATTGGTATGCAGTTTCCCATTCTCCTACCTGTCAGATAGAAAGTAGGCACCGAGAGCTTCTGACATGGAATCCAGAACAGATACCTGGAGACTTGCTCCTCTGGAACTCCCTTTTCGACACTAGCATCTCAGGGCACAATCTGTAGGATAGCAGCCACATACACCCCATGTCCATGAACCTAGTCATCCGACATGTACCAGAGTGCATCGTCGTGGCACATCTCAATCCATGGTTCAGTGCTGCATGTTGGAGTGCACCAATACTTTACAATACAATGCTGCTCCAACAGCAATTTACAGGCAAGGCCAGCAGCCAGGTCATGGATTGGACTAGGCTGCATCTTAGTGTCATAAAGTCATAGAGTCCTACAGCATGGAGGCAGACCCTTTGGCTCAAACTGGTCTATGCCGACCAAAATGTCCATCAATGCTAGCCCCATTCCCCTGCACTTGGCCCATATCCTTCTAAACCATTCTTATCTACGTATTTGTCCAAATGCCTTTTAAATATTATTAATGTACCCACCTCAACAACCTCCTCTGGCAGCTCATTCCGCATGCATATCACCCTCTGTCTAAAAAAACGTTGCTCCTCAGGTTCCCTTCTAATCTTTCTCCTCTAACCGATGCCCTCTAGTCCTTGATTCCCCAACCCTGGGAAAAAGGTTAAGTGCATTCATCCTATCCATGCCTCTCATGACCTTATACAATTGCTTTCTCTCTTAGTGATCACTCATTTTGAGCCTATCTGGATGCTCACGGCAACATTACTTTGTTTTTCCATGTTTTGCCTTTTTGTGCTTTGCCCCCATTAAGCCAGAGTTTAAAGGCTCAGAATTCTTCTGTCTTGTCTTATCTTTCAGTGCAGACACAAAGCCAAACAGCTTGTCAGCAATCAGCAGTCAAGGGCATGGGCATTTTGCTCTTTGGCCCACCAGCACCATGTGCCAGGCACAGATGTGTTGAGCACACTGCACATACATCTGCCAAATTGCCATGTCCCAAGATCTACATGAAGTAGTCCTCAGTCATATCAAGGGAGGCATCTTTCAGGTGAGGAGTTATACAACCACAGAGACATCCAGCACTCAACAGAGCCTTTGGTCCAACCAGTCCATGTCGAGCATAATCCCAAACTAAACTAGTCCCACCTCCAACCATTTCTCATTCACATACTTATCTAATGGTTACTTAAATGTTGTAACTGTAATCACATCCACTACTTCCTCTGGACATTCATTCCACACACAAACCACTGTCTCTGTCAAAAGAAATGCTCTCATGTCTTTTTTTTAAATCTTTGTCTTCTCACTTTAAAAATATGCCCCCTTGTGTTGAAATCTTCCATCCTAGGGAAAAGATACCTGCCATCTGTTCTGGCACAATACGCCAAAGGCTGCATCTGATAACAGACCAGGAGCTTGGACGCTACCAGCTGGTCACTTGGGCTGACCTCTTGTAGGGGATGAGAAGAGGAATGTTGGACACTCCACCATTTTTATAGGCTCTTTCTGTTCTATTCTGAATTATCCTCTTCCAAAATGAGACAAAATGAGGGATTGAGTGAGATGAAAGTGGCTGGCACAGCCATTATAGTTAGTGCAGGTGGACAACAGAGGAGGCGATATCATTCTGAGAACATGAGGGAGGTTGTTTAGCTGGTTGAGATTTTGCATGTGACAGTGAGAGAGTGACAAGTGGACAACATAATAGTGAGACAGTGTCAAGCACGAGCCTTGGTAAGGAGTGGAATCCATCACAATGCTAGAGTTAGTGTGAGGTAGCAGGGAGAAGATGATAGCATTTTCCCTGGCAGAAGAGAGAAGATCCTTCTTCCTACACTGCTGGGCATTCCTCTGGATGTTTGAGACTGCACTGAACTAGGTGGCAACCCTCAAACCAGGGTGGCAGAGTCTGATGTCTTGGCCTCCACTGCGAGTCTTAATGGAAGAAGACACTTCTCGTCTGGACCACCCTGCCCACCAACTCTGGACTGCTAGTGCTTGACATCTGCACAACGGATTTTCACTGTGGCACCAGTGCCACCTGGCAGTGATGAGTATTTCCACGCAAATTGAAGGGGGAATCAGGTGACCAGCTGATGAGCAGAGCTCTGTGGGAGCACGGCACATAGCTAATGGGACAAGTTTGAGATGATAATGCGAGAAAACTAACTGAGGACTCGTGAAGAGAAACCCTCCATGAACTGTGATGAAAATTACACTCCACTGATTTCTGGTAAGATTAAGCTGTAAACATCTTTTTTTGATTACTTTCTCAAATAGTTTCTCTCAATGGCCCTCAAGCATTTTTCTGCACTATCTTGCAAAACACCTGCAGGCATAGTCTTGGTATGTATCCCGGGGAACAGACCATCGAGTGCAGAGTCTCGCACTACAGAGCTGCGCAGGATAAACCTCGTCAAAAACCACTGTGTCTCTTTCCTTTGCAAAGGCACATTCCAGCAGGACATGTTTGACAGTTTGTATCTGCCACCTCACCCCTACCCACCCCCATCCCTGTAGCCAAGTTGAGGACAGCTTGTTGGACATTTCTGGTGCTGATACATTCTCCAAATGACTTTGACAGTCTGCTCAGGGAACCACACAACAGGATCCACCCTCTCCATTTCCTGCAGGGTCTCAAGGACGCTACACGCTGACCATTTCCTGATGGGCTTGTAAACACTCAGGCAAGCATTGCCAGGTTAGTGCTGTCCTGATTGGTTCATTTTCTTTTCCCTGGACTTGTGAGACAGGGAGGAATTGGCCACCCCAACTTGCCGATTGAGACGTGGGCATCGTGCAAAACCGGGGAGATGTCCATGTTTGCTCGCTATGGAGGTCACACATGTTGGGAATAGTTGCCATGGATGGGAGGATGGCAAACTGCATATGTTTGAGACAAGACAACAGAATGATGAGAATGTTAATGCATGCAAATAAGCCTCACTGCTTACTTCTAAGAATCTCATCTTGCCCTTGAACACCTGTTTGGGAAAAGGGACTCATGCTGATGATAAACACCTCGCTGCCACTCTTACATGATTCTCCCAATGCTCTTGGAGAATGCCTTTTCATTCAAAGACTGGGGTGTTTTCACTTGAAGTATCTTTTCCTATGTTGTCCTCATCCAAAATGACACCTAAAATTCAACAGTGATGGTACACATAGAAAGACAAATAGATATCCTGGATCCATAACTCTCCAGCCGACATGTATAGGATTATTGATCCTTTAGAGGAGAAATGTATCTAGTCAGGAACGTATCTAACCTACATGTGATTCCAGACCCATAGCAATGTGATTGACTCTTAGCTGCCCTTTGAAACAGTCTCTCAAATACTCAGTTAAAGGGTAAATAGGGATGGGCAACACACCATGGCCTTGCCATTCGAGAATAAGGAAAAAATTATAAATCCAAGATTGTGATCTCATAGAGGTTTATAAAATCATGAGAGGTGTAGATAGGGTTAACTAAGATGACTTTTCCTGAGGAAGGGGGATTTCAAGAGTAGGGGGCATATTTTTAAGGAGATAGACTTAGATAAGACATGACAGACAATTCTTTTTACACAGAGGGTAGTTTGTGTGTGGAATGAACATTCTGAGAAAGTGACAGATGTGGGCACAGTTACAATGTATAAAAGACGCTTAGACAAGAGCATGAATTGGAGGGATATGGGCCAAGTGCAGCCAAGTGGGACTAGTTTAGTTGAGGATTATGTTTGGCATGGACTGGTTGGACTGAAGGATCTGTTTCTATGCTGTATGACTCTATGATTATATCTGTGTGTGCCTTGAAACACAGTCTGACGTGCATTGTTTATCAGATATAATATACATAAAAAGTAAAGCAAATTTGTTAAGATGCTAAGGTGGGGGCTTGATTGATGGACAGATAGACACATTTTGGCTTTGTACCTTGTGAGTGGCAGGAAGTATCAGAATATTCACAGGGTCAAAAGTGTGCTTTATGTCTCCAAACTATTCTTTACATGCTAAGTTTGGCACAATGGCAGCACTGTCTCTGCTCAATCAGAAGGTTAAAGACTTCCTTCAGAATCCTGTGCATTTAATCTAGGTTGGTAGTGCATTATCAAAAGTAATGTCATAGGTGCAGTCTGTCAGCTGACATGTTCAGTTGAAGTCCCATCTGTCAGCTCAGGTGAATATGAAAGAATCTGGGGCACTATATGAACGAGAGTAAGGATGGCATGATTGCACAATGGTTAACACTGTGGCTAACACTGCTGCCTTACAGTGCTGGGCCTGAGTTCAATTCCACGCTCAGGCAGACTGTATGGAGTCTGCACATTCTCCCTATTACTGCGTGAGATTCCCTTTGGGTGCTCCAGTTCTGTCCTATAGTCCAAAGATGTACAGGTGAGGTGGATTTGCCATGCTAAATGTGAGGTTATGGGGATAGAGTATGGAAGTTTGGGTGGGATGCTCTTTGGAAGATTGGTGTGGACTCAATGAGCTGAATGGCCTGCTTCCAAATTGTAGAGATTCTATGATCCATTGACATTCACCTGGTGTTCTGGCCAATATTTATCAAATGACTTGCAATACTAAAAAATACTATTTGGTCATTTAACTTATTTAGAGTTTTTGGAACCTTGCTGTGTTCAAATGTGTAATTTTATTTCCAATGGGACTACATTTCAAAGTATTTAAAAGGCTGTAAAGTACATTAACATGTCCTGAGATTGCAAGATGTACCCTTTAATCACAGATTGCTTTGTTCATCCAGATATTACACTTAGTGAAACAGATTTTGAACTTGTGTAATGATTGACAAAGGTCAACAGAAGTAGACATTGGAAGATGGGTGAAAAGGGCCGATGATTTGTTATCATTTTACAGAATCCCAAAAAGACCAAGTCTGTACCAATATATGAGAAAAAATTCTTTCCATGCTATTTTGACATAGTAACAGGATTGATTCTTTTTAGTAATTAAAACAAACATTGCTGCTGATTTGAAGACACTGGGACTTGCTGGGGCTTAGTGCCAAGGTGGCAGCAGTCCGAATCCAAGACGTCCTACCAAGTGAGCTTCGATGATGAGAGTAAACCAATTAGAGTCATAGAGGTAAATAGCATGCCAACCAGATATCCTAAATTAATCTAGTTTGCCAGCCCATATCCCTCCAAACCCCTTCCTATTCATATACCCATCCAGGTGCCTTTTAAATGTTGTAATTGTACCAGCCTCCATCACTTCCTCTGGCAGCTCATTCCATACATGCAACACTGTCTGCATGAAAAAGTTGCCCCTTAGGTCCCCTTTAAATCTTTCCACTCTCACCCTAAACCTATACCCTCTAGTCTTGGGTTTCCCTACCTAAGGGAAAAGGCATTGGCTATTCACTCTATCTATGCCCCTCATGATTTTATAAACCTCTATAAATTACCCCTCAGCCTCCAATGCTCCAGGGAAAATAAGAGATGGAAATATGTTGCTGGAAAAGCGCAGCAGGTCAGGCAGCATCTAGGGAACAGGAGAATCGACGTTTCGGGCATTAGCCCTTCTTCAATTCCTGACCTGCTGCGCTTTTCCAGCAACACATTTCCATCTCTGATCTCCAGCATCTGCAGACCTCACTTTCTCCTCCAGGGAAAATAACCCCAGCCTAGTCAGACTCTCCCTATAACTCAAACCATCTAACCCTTGAACCCTTTCAAGTTTCACAACATCTTTCCGATAGGAAGGAGACCAGAATTGCACACAATATTCCAAATGTGACCTAACCAATGTCCTGTACAGCCACAACATGACCTCCCAACTCCTGTACTCAATACTCTGACCAATAGAAGAAAGCATACCAAACACCTTCTTCACTCTCCTATCTACCTACGACTCCACTTTCAAGGAACTTTGAACTTGCACTTCAAGGTCTCTTTGTTCAGCAACACTCCCCAGGACCTTGCCATTAAGTGTTTAAGTTTTGCCCTGATTTGCCTTTCCAAAATGCAGCTTCTCTGGTTTATCTAAATTAAACTCCATCTGCCACACTTCGGCTCATTGGCCCATCTGATCAAGTACCCATTGTACTCTGAGGTAACCTTCTTTGCTGTCCACTACAATTCCAATTTTGGTGTCATCTGCAAACTTACTAACCATACCTCCTATATTCATATCCAAGTCATTTATATAAATGATAAAAAACAGTGGAACCAGCACACCATTGGTCACAGGCCTCCAGTCCACAAAGCAACCCTCCACCACCACTCTCTGTCTTCTACCTTCGACCCAATTTTCTATCCAAATGGCTAGTTCTCCCCATATTCCATGTGATCTAACTTTGCTAACTAGTCTACCATGAGGGACCTTGTCGAACGCCTTACTGAAGTCTATGTAGATCACATCCTTATCCACATCCTCTATCCTCATCAATTCTATTAGTTACTTCAAAAAACTCAATCATGTTATTCCGACAAGATTTCCCCCGACAAAACTATGCTGACTATCCCTAATCAGTCCTTGACTTTCCAAATACGTAAATCCTGTCCCTCAGAATTCTCTCCAACAACATGCCCACCACTCATGTCAGGCTTACCAGCCTACAGTTCCCTGGCTTTTCCTTACCAACCTTCTTGAATACTGTCACCATGTAAACCAACCTCCAGTCTTCTGGCACCTCACCTGTGACTATTGATGATACAGGTATCTCAGCAATGGACCTAGCAATCACTTCCCTTGCTTCCCACAGAGTTCTAGGGTACATCTGATCAGGTCCTGGGGATTTATCCACCTTTATGCATTTTAAGACCTTCAGCACTACCTCATCTGTATTATGGACATTTTTCAAGCGGTTGCTATTTATTTGTACACATTCTCTGCCTTCCATCTCCTTCTTTAATCTCCTTCTGATACAAAATACTTGTTTAGTATCTCCCTGATCTCCTGCGGCTCCACTCAAAGGCTGCCTTGCTGATCTTTGAGGGGTCCTATTCTCTCCCTAGTTACCCTTTTGTCCTTTATGTACTTATAAAATCCCCTTGGATTCTCCTTAACCCTATTTGCCAAAACTATCTCATGTCCCCTTTTTTGTCCTCCTGATTTCCTTCTTACGTATACTCCTACTGTCTTTATATTATTCTAGGGATTCACTTAATCCCTGCTGTCTATACCCTGAAATATGCTCCCTTCTTATTCTTGACCAAAACCTCAAGTTCTCTCGTCATTCAGCATTCCCTACACCTACCAGCCTTGCCTTTCACCCTAAGAGGAACATACTACCAATGGACTCTTGTTATCTCATTTTTGAAGGCTTCCCATTTTCCAGCCGTCCCCAAACAACTTTTTAAAACTCTTGCCCAATACTGACAAAATTGGCCTTCCTCCAATTTAGAACTTTATCTTTTAGATCCAGTCTATCACTATATTAAGACTAATAGAATTATGGTTGCTGGCCCCAAAGTGCTCCCCCACTGACACCTCAGTCACCTTCCCTGCATTATTTCCCAAGAATAGATCAAGTTTTGCAATTCTCTGGTATGTACATTCACATACTGAATCAGAAAATTTTCTTATACACACTTAACAAATTTCTCTCCATCCCAGCCCTTAACACTCGGGCAGTCCCAGTCTATGTTTGGAAAGGTGAAAACCCCTTCCATAACCACCCTATTATTCTTACAGATAACTGAGATCTCTTTACAAATTTGTTTCTCAATTTCCCGCTGACTATTGGGGGGGTTTCTAGTACGATCCCAATAAGGTAATCAACCCTTTCTTATTTCCTAGTTCCACACAAATAACTTATCTGTCCTCCCTCAGTACAGCTATAATGTTATCCCTCCTCAAGATGCCACTCTGCCTCCTGTCTTTCCCCCCTTTCTATCCTTCCTGTTGCAGCTATACCCTGAAACATTAAGCTGCCAGTCCTGTCCATCCCTGAGCCACATCTCAGTAATTGCTGTGATATCCCAGTCCCACATTCCCAACCATGCCCTGAGTTAATCTGCCTTACCTTTTAGGCCTATTGCATTGAAGTAAATGCGGTTTCATTAATCAGTCCTATTTTGTTCTCTGCTTTGTTCCTGCCTGCCCTAACCATTTGACTCATTCCCTTTCCCAACTATTTCAGTCTAAGACTGACCTATTTTCTCACCGTCTCCTTCGGTCCTAAACACCACTCGCCACCTTACTTGTTTAAATCGTCTCAAGCAGCTCTAGCAAATCTCCCCACCAATATATTAGTCCCCTTCCAATTCAGGTACAATTCGTTCTTCTTAAATAGGTCACTTCTACCCCAGAGGAGATTCCAATGATCCAAACATGTGAATCCTTCTCCCCTGCTTCAGCTCCTCAGTCACACATTCATCTGCTCTATCCTCCTATTCCTACTCTGACTACCTCATGATACCAGGAGTAATCCAGATATTACTACCTTCGAGGACTTATTAAATTCCTGCTTAATTTCCTATATTCTCTCTTCAGAATCACGTCCTTTTCTCTCCCAATATTGTTAGTTCCAATGTGTACAACAATTTTCAGCTGGACCCTCTCCCCTTTGAGAATATTCTGCATCTTCTCTGAAATATCCACCAACTTGCCTCCGGGGAAGCAACACATTTTCTGATGTCTCGCTGTTGGCTGCAAAAACATCTGTCTGTGCCTCTGACTAGACAGTTCCCTAACACAATTGCTCTCTTGGAACCTGACATATCCCTCGTTACATTAGAGCCATTATCAGTACCAGATACCTGGCTGTCAGTGCTACATTTCCTTGAGAATCAGTCATCCCCTATATTTTCCAAAACAGCGTACTTGCTTGAGATAGGGTTAGCCACAGGACACTCCTGCACTACCTGCCTCCCTCTCCTATCTTTGCTGGAGGTAACCCATCTACCTGACAATATTTGTGGTTTTTCTCCCTCCCTGTAACTGCCATCCATTACACCCTGTAGCTCCTATAAATTCCCCATTGCCTCTAACTGCTGCTCCAATCAATCCATGTGATCTGATAGGATTTGCAACCAAACGTACTTCCTGCAGACATAATCATTGGTAACCTGGAAACTCCCCCTAATCTCCCACATCCAACAAGAGCACATCACTCTTCTTAAGGCCACCTTAAATTGTTAAATAATTTGCAGTGTTATAGCTGAGTTGAGCTCTGTCCGCATTTGCCTCCGATACAGCAAAACACATTCTAATTCAGGTCATTGGATAGCCTTTGAGACCTTGGAATATGTTTGGGAATTGATGACCGCCAGTTCCACTTTACAGATTGTCTCTGACCACATCTGCTTCATAGAGATTACCAGGATTAATTTGTAATGCTTGTTGCTGTGGTCAGGATTGCTTGTGGCCAGGATTTGTTGGTCAATGTATGAGCTGCAATTGCAGAATATTATGATTGAGGAATCTGTGAGTGCCTGATTAATGTACTTGACCATTGTGTTGCCTGCGCAGAAACTGCTGTCACAGAAGAAACTAAACAAATGTAAACTGCTCACCTTTCATTGTGCAGTTGAGAGTTGGATAAAGATGGAAAGTGTTCCAGAGTGTGCTTGAGAGATGTGTTGCAGGCCCCAAAAGAGCTCTCCTAGCTCCCCTCCCCCTTCTGAACCTTAAGATTCTTTCTGACATTTACACCCCTGACAACCCCACTATCTTTGAGCCTCCCTATATTCCCACTCAATCCTTTTATTTATCTATTTATCTCCCCAAAAAGTACCTCCTGAGCTCCATGTCAACTTTGTAGCCATGCTGAACATTGTAACCTTTTGGACGCTTGTCAAAGCCAGGCTGGTGGTGATATTAATGAACCCTTCCTCCCGCAGGACATCTGCATTCCCATGTTATATTGCTTCTACATTTATGCCTAGCGTTGCCCGCTTCATTGTGATTGTATGCTCTCCAATTCCACTTTACTGGCTCCAATTCCCACACTTGACCTCTCCAATTACTCCCTGATCATCCCCTTGATATTTATGCACATTTCCCTGTGACTGACCATGAGCCACCCACCAGACTGACTTGGGAGGACAAAATCAAATAGGTGAAAGTGAGTACTGCAGATGCTGGAGATTAGAGTCAAGAGTGTGGTGCTGGAAAACCAGAAAAAATCAGGCAGCATCCGAGGAGCAGGAAAATCGATGTTAGGGGAGGGTGGAGTGGATAGGTGGGAAGGAAGATTGACAAGTGGAACAGGTCATGAGGATGGTGCTGAGCTGGAAGGATGGAACTGGGGTAAGGTGGGGAAAGGGGAAATGAGGAAACTGGTGAAATCCACATTAATGCCATGGGGTTGGAAGATCCCGAAGCGGAAGATGAGGCGTTCTTTCTCCAGGCGTCGAGTGGCGACGGACGGGGCCCAGGACCTGCATGTCAGTGGCAGGTTAGTAAGAGGGAGTTGAAGTGTTCAGCTACGGGCAGTGGGGTTGGTTGGTGTGGGTGTTCCGAAGATGCTCTCTGAAGCGCTCTGCGAGTAGGCGTCCTGTCTCCCCGATGTCGAGGAGACTGCATCGGGAGCAACAGATGCAGTAAATGACATGTGTGGAAGTGCAGATAAAACTCTGATGGATGCGGAATGCTCCTTTGGGGCCTTGGACGGAGGTGAGGGTGAAGGTGTGGGCCCAGATTTTGCAACTCCTGCAGTGGCAGGAGAAGGTGCCGGGAGGTAGGGTGGGTTACCGGGGGGCATGGACCTGACCAGGTAGTCGCGGAGGGAATGACCTTTACGGAAAGCGGATAAGGGTGGGAGGGAAATATATCTCTGGTGGTGGGGTCCGTTTGTAGGTGGCGGAAGTGGCGGAGGATGATGCAATGTATACGGATATTGGTGAGGATTGGGGGGGGAGTTCTTTCCTTGTTGCAGTTGGAGGGGTGGGGGCTCAAGAGCGGAGGTGCGGGAAGTGGATGAGATGTGTTTGATGGCATCATCAACCACGTGGGAGGGGAAATTGCAGCCTTTAAAGAAGGAGGCCATCTGATGTGTTCTGTGGTGGAATTTGTCCTCCTGGGAGTTGATGCGGTGGAGGCGGAGGAATTGAGAATAAGGGATAGCATTTTTGCAGGAGGCAGGGTGGGAGGAGGTGTAATCCAGGTAGCTGTGGGAGTCAGTGGATTTGTAGAAAATGTCAGTGTTGAGTTGGTCACCATTGATGGAGATGGAGAGGTCCAGGAAGGGGAGAGAGGTATCAGAGATGGTCCAGGTGAATTTGAATTTAAGGTCGGAGTGGAATGTGTTGGTGAAGTTGATGAACTGTTCAGCCTCCTGGTGGGAGCACGAGGTGGCACCAATTCAGTCATCAGTGTAGCAGAGGAAAGGCTGGGGAGTGGTGCCGGTGTAACTGCGGAAGATAGATTGTTCCATGTAGCCGACAGGCATTGCTGGGGCCCATGCGGGTGCCCGTGGCTACCCCTTTAGTCTGGAATTGGTGGGAGGATTCAAAGGAGAAATTATTGAGGGTGAGGACCAGTTCAGCCAAACGAGTAAGAGTGTCAGTGGAGGGATACTGGTGGGGACATCAGGAGAGGAAGAAACAGAGGGCTTGGAGGTCCTGGTCATGTCGGATGGAGGTGTAGAGGGACTGGATATCCATGGTGAAGATGCGGTGTTGGGGGCCAGGGAACCAGAAGTCTTGGAGGAGGTCGAGGGCATGAGTCGTGTCCCCAGCGTATGTGGGGAGTTCTTGGACCAGGGGGAATAGGACAGTATTGAGGTAGGTGGAGATGAATTCGGTGGGGCAGGAGCAGGCTGAGACGAAAGGTCGGCTGGGGTAGCCAGGCTTGTGTATCTTGGGTAGGAGGTAGAACCAGGCAGTGTGGGGTTCCCGAACCATGAGGTTGGAAGCTGTGAGTGGTGTGGGGTTCCCGAACCATGAGGTTGGAAGCTGTGAGTGGGAGATCCCCTGATGTGATGAGCTTGTGTACAGTCTGGGAGATGATGGTTTGGTGGTAGTGGTCGAGGGGGTGGTAGGAGGTGGTGTCTTCAAGTTGGCGCCTGGCTTCAGTGGGGTAGAGGTCAGTGAGCCAAACTATCACTACAGCTCCCTTGTCCGCTGGTTTGATGGCGAGGCTGGGGTTGGAGCAGAGGGAGTGAGGGGGTGCGAATTGTGAGGGTGAGAGGTTGGAGTGTGTGAGGGGGGTGGACATGTTGAGGTGATCAATGTCTCAGCGGCAGTTGGAAATAAAGAGATCAAGGGCGGGTAACAGACCGGCACAAGGTGTCCAGGTGGATGAAGTGTGTTGGAGATGGGCAAAGGGGTCCTACACCCCATCCACGATGCCGGTTTGTTACCTACCTTCAATCCACCACCAAAAATATATTTCCCTCCCCACCTTTATCCACTTTCTGTAAAGGCCATTCCCTCCGCGACTACCTTGTC
Source organism: Chiloscyllium plagiosum (assembly GCF_004010195.1). NCBI lineage: Eukaryota > Metazoa > Chordata > Chondrichthyes > Orectolobiformes > Hemiscylliidae > Chiloscyllium > Chiloscyllium plagiosum. Next base: position 53,563,851 of record NC_057727.1, on the reverse strand, counting down.
AGGTCCACTCACCCCGACAACCCACCCTCCCCTTTCGGCACCTTCCCTTGCCACCACAGGAATTGCAAAACCTGAGCTCACATTTTCCCGCTCACCTCCGTTCGAGGCCCCAAAGGAGCCTTCCACATCCATCAAAGTTTCACCTGTACTTCCAAACATGTCATTTCTCTTGATTCGGTCTCCTCTACATTGGGGAGACAGGATGCTTACTCACAGAGCGCTTCAGAGAACATCTTTGGGACACCTGCACCAACCAACCCCAGCGTCCTGTGGCCGAACACTTCAATTCCCCCTCCCACTCTGCCGAGAACATGCAGTTCCTGGGCCTCCTCCATCGCCACTCCTTTACCAATCAATGCCTGGAAGAACAACTCCTCATCTTGTGCCTCGGGATCCTCCAACCCCATGGCAGCAATGTGGATTTCACCAATTTCCTCATTTCCCCAACACTACCTTACCCCCGTTCCAACCTTCCAACTCGGCACTGCCCTCATAACCTGTCCCATCTGTCCATCTTCCTTCCCACCTATCTGCACCACCCTTCCCTCCGACCTATCACCATTACTGCCACCTCCATCCACCTATTGCACTCTCAGCTACCTTCTCCCCTGCTCCAACCCCCTCCAATTTATCTCTCCACCTCCGAGGCTCCCAGCCTCATTCCTACTGAAGGGCTTTTGCCCGAAATGTTGATTTTCCTGCTCCCCTGATGCTGCCTGACCTGCTGTGCTTTTCCAACACCATACTGAGAATGTAACATCCCCTGACTGTATGCTGTGCAGCTCCCTTAATGACTGACTGACTGGTATGCCCCAACTGTTAGAACTTGACCGATTGGATTGATAATGGCCCAATCTTCCGACAACAAAGCCATGGATCCCTGGACCCTGATTGCATTATACAGCTGATTGACCACAGGCAACCCCCTGAGCTGAGATCAGACAATGCCATTGATTAAACATGGTGATACTCCCGGACTGACCATAGTCTCCAGAAACTGGGCTAAGGACTGGTCACCTTAGATTTTCAGACATGGTCATTTGGTTGAAGCGCATGCAGTATGTGTGCCATATAAACTGCTGGGATATTCTGTAGGTGTTACATTGATGTAGCACAGTGACATGTAACATATTCCCCCCACCCCCCAACAGTCCTTGCTGGCAAATATGATAATGTACCTGGCTTTCTGTGCAAAAAGGCAAGGCAAGACTGAATGATTCTGAGCCCGTAAGTTCTGAATGAAGTAGCAATGTGCAGAAAGGCATGGCAAAGCAAAGGTGGTATGATCATCTGAGTAGATGCAAAGTGGGTGAGCGTTAAGATAATAGACAAAGAGCCCAGAGATGGATCCTGTTTGATGTACATGATGAAATACAGTCCCTGTGCCCTGTTTGAGAACAGAATTATAATGTAGTGTCAGCAAGCTCCATAGTGTGGTTGTCAAATGCCAAACTGCAGTATAATTTAGGTTGAGATATGCCATGATGATGTGCTGGTGATTTGGCAATGCTGACTTCCGTGAATGGAGGGTATATGGGATTGCTGCCCTTGAGGTGGTGGGGAATGCTGGGTAAGATGGATGGCTGGAGTGGATGCCAACCAGCTGCAGCTGCCAGGTACCCGCTCTGCCATTCATGTCAGGAATTGGTGCCATCTAGCATTAGTACCTGGATGAATAGAAATCTATCTATAAATGAGGTGAGATTAGGTAATTAAAAGATGTTTACATATGCAAATGAGGCTCTTGCTTACTATCGAGATTCTCATTTTTTAAAACCTTAGGGGGACAATGACAATTTTTGTTCTCAAAGTTGAGAATCTCATTTTTTTTTAACTCTTGCCATATTCTCCTTTCTTGACATTGTCCATGTCATTCAGATACTGGGAAAATTCAGATCTTTGCATTGTTGTCCACATCCGTGTTTAAGTTCCAGATCTGAGAAATGTTTTCCCTTTTTAATTTCAAACCGTGTTTCTTAAAGTGAAAATAAAGAATGAATTGAAAATCGCACATGGAAATAAAAAAAAGGCATAAAGAAAAATACAGAGGTCACTCTAAAGGAATCAGAATCGAAGGAAAAGTAAAAGGAGACAGAAATAAAACTGGCAAGTCAAAAGAAATTCTGCCTTGCAAAGAAAATAGAAAATTAAATTAAGAAAACAACTGAGGGAAGGTCAAAGGTTACAAATTCAGCTTATTACAGAGACAGACAGGAGCTTTGTAACTGTGAGGCTTCGCAGGGTTTTGGTAAAGCCTCCAAAGAATCCACACAATGAGATAGAAGTATCTAGTAAGTCACACTTGACGTTTTCAAAGTTGATGATACAAACTGTGATCCCTTTGGAGTAACAAAATCCCTTCTCCCCCACAAAGTCTTTCCCAACTTCTGTCGTGTCTGATCATTTCATTTGCCGGCCCCGTTACCTAGTACTCGTGATATGTAAAGGTGCATTGTGTATACATTTCATATTACGAGGCTTCTCTTCAGATCTCATGGCTTGTCAGCAAAGCATGGAAATTGAACATAATCCAGACTGTCAAGGTGTTTGTGTGTAGTGTGTGTGTGTGGGGGGGGATGTTTGGAATTAATGGGGTTCTGTCTGACTGACAGTTGTTTGCAACATGCCGTCTATCAGACAACACTCCACAATGCGAATATGTCGTGAGGGAACTGATTAAAGTGGGTTACATTCCGAGCATTCCTGCCATCAAACTGACAAATACTAATCTTGTCATATTTGGCAAAAGAGCGCAGACTGCTTGATTAATATTCATAGGCTTTAAATGCTAGATTGGATGTAATTTTTGCCCCTCTTATACCTTCCAAATGCTCTGCAGCTTGTCTTGGGGATGATTAATGCAAAGCAATTTTCTGAGCAATTTGGTACTTTTTGTAATTTATCATCACACTCTGTTGAGTGAGGGGCAAGGGGCTCTCAGGTGATCCCCGGGAAAGTGGCACTTCTAAAGGTTACAGTGTTTAGATGTCTGGTCACATATCCAGCCGAACTGCATTTAATTCAGGGGCTTGATTGGATTAAATGAGTTTTCCATATTCTTTATTAAGGAACTGTCAGTGCTGGGAGCTGGTGTCAGGGAGGTTGTGCCACATTTGATTATTCACAGCTAATACATTAGGTAAGAAAGAAAGGTTGAAAATGCGAAATGTGCAAGCATTACCACTAGAAATGGGAATTGGTGCTGACGGCTCCCATTTTCACTCTGTTTGTTCAGAGACTATGATAAATGCCAAAAGGCAGTCTCTGAACGTGGGGTGATAAATGCTGGAATGTTGAAAGCCTTTTCTTCTGAAAGATGAGATTCCCGCAATGTAAACTAGATTTTAACAATGCCAGTGCTTCTCATGTATTTTAAATGAAGCGTTCCAATTTAGACGCATACACCTGAAGGCGACATGCTAATCTGAATACAGAGAGAGAGAGACAGAGAAGGTGAGATACTGTAAAGGATCCAATTTTAATAAATAAAAATTCTGGATTAAAAGAAAGGAATGCCTGCACTGTACAAATATATTGAGCATCACTTGGACGGGTTGGACCGAAGGGTCTGTTTCCATGCTGTACATCTCTATGACTCTATAACTTCTGTTTATTTGCAAGCAAGATTTGGAAAACGTTACTTGAATTTTATGCAGAATCTATTACTCTGTGAACACGTGGTAATCATTGCTAGGCCATCAATGGATCTCAAAGTTTCTATCCATGCTCCATTTTATCAGATCCATTACAGATACGTTAGGCACAAGGATTTTTTTTTCAGCATTTAGTGAGAACCTACCCATAAAATGTTGGAAGCCAGCATTATAGGGCAGACAGCCTTGTGTCCCCCTGAGACAGCAACAGCTTAAGGACAGGACGTTGTTATATGCAGTAGGCCCCATTGCTGATTATATCCTTAATAGGAAAGGTGGTGATGAAACCTGTGCAAATTTCCCATCAGTCCAAATAGAATTCATTGCTTATTTTAGTCCCAAGACCACATTGTGTGTTGAATGTGCTGCTTCAACTCGTAGTCTCAATAGTTAGGCAAATTGAGGGACTCCTTTATTAGATTGGCTAATTCATACAGTTATGACTCATTGATGGATGAGCTGATCTAAGATAGAATAATGGCTGGGTTTCTCGATGACAAATTCTCTGACTTTTTTTGTTGTCTAAGGAAGATATTATGTTAGGCCAACATACAAGCACAGAGTGCACAGGGATGTATGTCGTACAACTTTGATGGTCCTTACAAGTCTGTCATTTGATTAAGCCAAATGGTGATCCCTCCATCCAATAAAAATCTTTTCAGGAAAAGTTGAGAAGCACGATTTTGAAATGCTGCTGCTGTGATACAACACAGCAAAACAGTCAAAACCTTGCCCCAACACTCAGTATAAGTGCTCTGGATGTAGGTCCTGGGCCTCCTTCACTGCCGCTCCCTCACCACCCGACGCCTGGAGGAAGAATGCCTCATCTTCCACCTTGGAACACTTCAACCCCAGCGCATCAATGTGGACTTCACCAGTTTCCTCATTTCCCCTTCCCCCACCTCACCCCAGTTCCAAACTTCCAGCTCAGCACTGTCCCCATGACTTGTCCTACCTGCCTATCTTTCTTTCCACCTATCCAGTCCACCCTCCTCTCTGACCTATCACCTCCATTCCCACCCCCATTCACCTATTGTACTCTCTGCTACTTTCTCCCCACCCCCACCCTCCTCTCATTTATCTCTCCACCCTGCAGGCACTCTGGCTCTATTCCGATGAAGGGCTTTTGCCCGATACATTGATTTTCCTGCTCCTCAGATGCTGCCTGAACTGTTGTGCTTTTCCAGCACCACTCTAATCTAGAATCTGGTTTCCAGCATCTGCAGTCCTTGTTTTTACCTTGCTCACTGAGCTGAAAGGAGCAGCAAGCAAACCTACAGCTAGAACATCAACCTGAGCTACAAATACTCTCAAAGCTTGCTAGTATAAATGCTTTCACTCTGGCATATTCAGGAATTTTTAGCCACCCTACAGAACCAGGTCTTGACTTAGAAGGAAATCAAGTCAAGGAGAATCCAACAAATTGAATGGGAGGAAGAAGAAGAAAACATGGATATGACACACTTTCTTGGTAAAGTAGACAGTGTTGACCCTACAACAGAAGTGGATGACTTCTTGGGAGTAAGTAATGGCCGAGTGGTATTATCACTAGACTATTAATCCAGAAACACAGGTAACATTTGGGGGACCTGGGTTTGAATCCAGCCATGACAGATGGTGGAGTATGAATTCAATAATAATCTGGAAATAATAGTCTCATGATGACCATGAATTGATTGTTGATTTTCGAGGAAAAACCCATTTGGTTCACTAACGTCCTTTCGGGTTGGAAATCTGCCACCCTTACCTGGTCTGGCCTACATGTGACTCCAGACCCACAACAATGTGGTTGATTATTAACTACCATCCGGGCAAATAGGGATGGGCTATAAATTCTGGTTCAGCTAATGATTAACACATCCCATGAATGAATTTAAAAATAAAATCAACTATGTGTTTTGGTCAGTAAACTTAGCAGCCAAGAATTTTATTATATCATAATTCAGGAATATCTATTACAGTGCTGCCCTATACTTTGTAATGTCTTGACACATTGTGCCTTCAACCACAATACATCAGGATCCATCTTTAGAAAGGCTCTGCCATTTCAGCTGGTTTGTTTCCAGCAACAGTACTGACAAATAACAAAGTTGGTGATAAGCCTATTTATGTCCTACAGAATCAGAAGAACATCCTTGCTGAATTTGCACCCTTAGTGTGCAACTAGCCTTTCTACAGCAGGTACAATGATTGTATTCCATTTTGTGAGGAATTACCTCAGCCTTTCGACAAGCTTTCAGAAGCCAATGAAGATTGGACAACATTTTGTGAAGTCTTATCGCAGCTTTTCCAGATTTTGAAGCTTCAAACCATGATCCTATGTCATGAAATATTTCAGCTTGTCACGAATAGCCTGCTGATGCTCCTCTTCCCATCATGCTTAAAGAGGGTGAGCCTTTTTTTTAACAAGACCTAGCTAGGAGATTTACCTAGGTGACCATATTAAAGGTGCTCCAGTGAAGCCCAATTTTAGTAACTTCAGGGAGACAGTCTGGTCATTGATGCCTCTGATGTTCTTCCACAACCCAGTGAGCAGAATTCTTCATGAGCAACTAATGTTAACAAAGAAGCAGTACATGTGGCTATAGAAGAGTGGTGGAACTGCTAGTAATCACTGCTGTCCAAGATGGTTGCAGTGATCTTTCAAGTGACAAGGAACAAACTGACCTTGACTAGATCATATAAGATCACAGAGAAAATAAACTCCACAATAAGACAAGGTAAGGAGAATGATTTCTTTCTCTTCCACACTGTTACAAACAGCAGCATTCAATGACGTATTTCCTCTCATATGTATGAACATACAAATGCAGGTGTAGGAATTAGGTTAATAAGCCCCTCAAATTCATCAGTCAATAATCTAATTGTAACCTTACACCTACATTCTACCTTCTCCTAATAACCAATTAACCATTTGCTTAACAAGAATCTCCCTACCTCTGCCTTAAAAATATTCAAGAACTTATCTTCATTCAGGAAGACCGTATGAGATAAATAATTTTGATGCATCTCTGTTTTAAGTGGGTGACCCCTCGTTTTTAAACAGTGATGTTCCTTGTTCTAGATTCTCCCTGAAGCTGGTCTTTACTGCATGTCCCTAACTGCCCCTTGAGCTGAGAGACCTGGGTAATTACAGAGGGCCAGTTCAGAACCACCTCATCGCTGTGGGTCTGGAGTCACGTGTAGGCCAAGCTGAGTCAGGCTGGCAGATTTCCTACTCCATCCACTCCCCTGAAAGAGGGCAGTTGTTGACCCCATGGAGTGTTTAAAATCCCCGGCAATTGATACATCATGGACAGAGCCGAGATTTCGTTTACAGGGGGGTTCGAAGCTGCAGGTTTTACCCTGGAACCTGTGACTGACACCAGGCACTCCCTCCTTCATTATCTGATGCTTTGTCTCATTAGAGGCATTTCCCGTAAAGGGTTTCAGGCTGCTGTTCTGCATATTGAACCATGGGGGTCTCTCTTTCTATCTCGGTCTCTCTATCTCTCTCGCACCCCCACCCCTCCCATCTTCCTGAGCCTTCTCTCTTCTCTCCGCCTCTGTTGTTCTTTCTGGGAATTTGAGGAGGCAGGCGACAATGGGATTGACCTCCAGTTATTACCCTGCTATTAGCTCCGTTGCCTCACCTCAGGAGAGGGTGAATAGGTTTGACATGTACTCATTAGAGTTTAGGAGGATGAGATGGGACAGTCCAGAAACAGACAGAATTCTAAGAGGGACTTAGAGTCATGGAGACGAACAGCACAGAAATAGACCCTTCAGTGTAACATGTCCATGCCGACCAGATACCCAAACCTAATGTAGTCCCATTTGCCAGCACTTGGCCCATACCCCTCCAAACCCTTCCTATTCATATAACCATCCAGATGCCTTTTAAATGTTGTAATTGTTCCTGCCTCCACTACTTCCTCTGGCAACACATTCCAAACACGCACCGTCTTCTGTGTGAAAAAGTTGCCCCTTAGGTCCCATTTAAATCTTTCCCCTCTCACCCTAAACTCGTGCCCTCTAGTTCTGGATTGCCCCATTCCAGATAAAAAAGACTTGTCTATTTACCCTATCCATGCCCCTCGTGGTTTTATTAACCTCTATAAGTCACCCCTCAGCCTCTGGTGCTCCAGGCAAAACAGTCCCAGCCTATTCAACCTCTCCTTGTAGCACAAATCCTCCAAATCTGGCAGCATCCTTGTAAATCTTTTCTGAACCCTTTCAAGTTTCACAACATCCTTCCAATAGGAAGGAGACCAGAATTGCATGCAATACTCCAACAGTGGCCTAACCAGTGTCCTGTACAGCTGTGATGTGACCTGACAGGGGGAGATGTGGCGAGATTGTTTGCTGCCATGTTGTGTGGAGTCCCAGACCAGAGGGGCATCACTTCAGATTAAGGCATTACAGCAAGGAAGAGCACCTTCAGCCCAACTGTGCTACCCTATCGCTTTTGTCCCACTTTCCTGCATGTTTCAGGTGCTCATCCAAGTACTTTGTTTTTAAAGACTGTGAGGGTTCCTGCCTCAGCTCTCCCTCCCAGTCGGGGCATTCCAAAACCTCAACCTCCTCCAGTCTCCCCTCACCCCCCTACCCTTCACTTGAAAAGGACACCCCCTTCTCCACTGAACTAAGGGGAATAGTTGATTCCTATCCCCCTCAAAACCTTGCACACCTCTGTCAGATTCCCCGCCTTCTCCACTCGAGGGAAAACTCCATATCCAGCCTCTCTCTCCATCGCAGGGCAACATCTTGGTGAAGGTCCTCTGCATTCCTCCACCCTCCTCCACCCCACCTACTCAGTGTAATCCCATCCTTCCTGTAATGTGGAGACCAGAACTGCACACTGTCCTCCAACAGAACCTCCCTGCTCTGACAGTCTACACCACCACAGATAAAGACATTCGTGCTCTGAACTAGCCTGGCCACCTGCTTTGTTGTTTACTCAGGGCGGGTCGGTGTGGACTTGTTGGGCCGAAGGGCCTGTTTCCACACTGTAATGTAATCTAATCTAAAAGTAATCTAAACCACCACAGATAAAGACATTCGTGCTCTGAACTAGCCTGGCCACCTGCTTTGTTGTTTACTCAGAGAGTAGTAGAGGCGTGGAATGCCCTGCCTGCAACAGTAGTAGACTTGCTAACTTTAAGGGCATTAAAATGGTCATTGAGTAAACATATGGATGAAATGGAATAGTATAGGTTAGATTGGTTCCACAGGTCAGCGCAACATCGAGGGCTGAAGGGCCTGTACTGTGCTGTAATGTTCGATGTTCTATGAAACATTCTTTCCAGACCTTTAGGATTTTATATGTTTCAGTCAAGTTACCACTAACTCATCATAACTCCAGAAAATACAAGTCTAGCCTGTTTAACCTCTCTTAATGAGACAATCTGCTGTCCAATGCATTGATAAAGTAAACCTTCTCTGAATTGCCTACAATGTTCCTTTAATAAGGTGACTGAGACTGTGCATAGTACTCCAGCTGTTGTGTCACCAGTGCCCTGTACAATTGAATCAAAGCCTTCCTACTTTTATATCCCATGCCATCCTGAGAAATGATGACATTCTATTAGCTTTCCTGATTACTTGCTGTAATCAGCTTTTGTAGTTCTTGCACAAAGATATGCTGAGCTCTCTGGAGCTCAGAGCTCTGCAATCACTCACTATTTAGATAATGTGCTTTTTAAAATTCTTCCTGCCAAAATGGACAACTTCACAAATTCTGACATGAGACTTCATTTGCCGCATCTTTGCCTGTTAATTTCACAAATCAATATCTTTTTGTAATCACTTTATGTCCCCTTTACAACTTACTTTCCTACCTACTTTTGTGCCATCAGCAAATCTGTTCCTTCATCTAAGTCATTTATATAAGTTATGAACATTTGAGGTCCCTGTGGCATCCCACATCTAGCCAAACTAAGGAGAATTATTACTACCTACTCTCTGCTTCCTGTCATCCAGTCAATCTTCTATCTCTACCAACACGTACTCCCTCAACCACAAAATGTTATTTTCTGAAACAACTTTTGATGTGGCTTCTGGAAATTTAAGTAGAGTCCACCCATTTGTTTTCCTTTATCCACATCACAAGCGTGCCCAGTCCTCAAAGAACTCTCTCACAAAACAATGTTGACTCCACCTGATTCAGTTTAATATCTACTTATCCATTACATCTTCTACTGTGAAGCGTGATGATGCTGTAGCTTCAAGAGTTTATTTTGTCCTGTTTTTTATTGAAGAGAGGTTGTAAGGTAGAGCAGTCTACCAAAATCACTGGAGTAAACAATTTGTGAGGCAATGGGTTTTATTTTTAACGTTGGGTCAGTGGAGGCAGCCTGGATGGGTATAGCCAGCCTGGATGGGTATCGCCAGCTCTCACAGATCGGGATCTCAAGTTTTCTTTTTAGTTTTTAGGTTTAGGTTTAAGCAGTTGCTGTCATGGGCTTGAAGAAGTAGAAGATATCTTTTCCCTGTCCAGAGACTGGAGTTTCTGTCTGCTACTGGGTTATCTATGAGACAAATTGATTTGCCAAGGGATGTGGTTATAGTATGTTACTATATTGGAATGGTTAATGAGTAATAGTTACTGTATCTATTGTTATGTTAAGTTTTCCAATGGAGTTGTTATTCTAAATTCCTCTTTCTTTGGTTATATTTTAACTGTAGTGTTTAAGTAAATTGTGTTTTGCTTAATGTCAAGTAGTTTGACCAGTCACACTGCATCTAAAACAAAGCATTTTACAGTTGCCTTTCAATTAACAAAAAGTTAGGGTCGAGGCTACCTTCTTAAAATATTTTGAGAGGATCTGGTCTGGTCCATAACAGAAGACTAAAACAAAACATTAGTTCAATTCATCTGCTATGTCCTTATTGTCTATAATTAATTCTCCAATCTCACTTCCTATTGGACTGATAGTCTTAACTCTTTTTCTTTGTCAAATTTCTTAGTCTGTTTTTTATATTTCTGACTAACTTTCATTCTGTGCCATTTGTTACAGACCAGGCCTGACCCCTCGAAACCTTTTTAAGCAAGTAGCCCAGACTGTAACTTTACTATTTGTTTTAGGTAAGTGTATAGTGGATATTGCCAGAGTGTATTAGCTGACCTGACTGACAAGTTTTAAACAAACAACTTATTTACAAAGTTACAGAATGAAGCACAAAGAACAGAAAAAAGAATACCGGATAACCTATCCTATCCAAAAACCCAACAGACTATCCCGACTTAATGATGTAGTTCTGAAAATACTTGTAACAATCCCCATAAACACATCCCTTCGCACAAAAGTGGAGAAAAGAACAGGGCTTACAGGCTGGACTTGCCCCACCATGCTCTCTTCACACACAAACTACTGCTGAACTGATTCGAAAACTCGAATCTGAATGAAGGCTAGCTACACAACTAGGTGGCCTCTCTCCTTTGATTATATTGAATTTTTAAAACCAGCAAGGCTTAGGTCAGAGGCATTATCTGTTAGGGGTAAACAAAAAGCCCCAATAAACCTTTCAAACCCAGCCTAGTTGGAGCCTGGCCAATTACCCCCTTTCTGGAAAAAACTCATGGACATAGTAACCTTGTAAAAAGACCAACATTGTGACATATTTTTCATTTTTTTGATAATTAAAGAATCCTTAAAGTGCGGAAGCAGGCCATTCAGCCCATACTGATCCTCTGATGAACATCCCACCCAAACCCACCCCATCATCCATGGCTAATCCACTTAGCCTGCCCATCACGGGCAATTTAGCATGGCCAATCCACTGAACTCACACATTTTTGGACTGTAGGAGGAAACCAGATCACCTGGAAGAAACCCGCGCAGACATGAGGAGAATGTATCAACTCCACACAGACAGTCACCCGAGACTGGAATCAATCCCGGGTCCCTGGTGCTGTGAGGCAGCAGTGCTAACCACTGAGCCACCGTGCCACCCTTTCTATTTTTAATATTCTAACCCATTTCTGACCTGCCACTTGCCTTTGCACAATTGTATGCATTTTTATTTAGTTTGATATTATCTTTAATATTGCTAATTAACTAGGAATGGTGGGTACTCTGGAATTTTTAAAAACTCTTTAGACGGTATTTAATCCATATATTCTGAAATTTCCATTTAAATGTCTGCCACAGTGTCTTCATTAACCTTTCCTTTAACCTAATTTGCCTATTCATTTACGCTAGCTCTGCCTTCCTTGCCCTCATGATTGCATTTAATAAATTGTTAACACAGTTGTCTCTCCTAAAAACTACATGTAAATTTCAAGCACATTATGCTCATGCTACCAAAGGGCACCTTCACTAGGGATCAACTAAAGGAATTGTCTCTGGTAAGCCTTCAACTTTAGTATATCTCTTCTCAGATAAGGGGCACAAAACAATTCACAGCATTTAATCCATCCAAAGATGTGCAGATTAGTTAGATTGGCCAAACTAAATTGACCGTGATATCCACGAATGTGAAGGCTAGGTGGATTAACCATTGTAAATGCAGGGTTATGGGAATAGGATGTGGGTTTAGGGTATTGGTGGGATGCTCTTCAGAGGACCAGTGTGGACTTGGTAGGCTGAATGGCCTGCTTCCATGCTGTAGGAATTCTATGATTCTATGATCTGTAGTTTGACCATTACCTTTTTAAAGTTACAGCAAAACCTTCGGCTTTTATACTCCATTTGTTTTGAAATAAAGGCCTGATACTATTTTCCTAATATGTGCTGAACTTAGATGCTAGCTTTTTGTGATTCCTGCCCCAAAATGCCTCTGTCCTGCACCTTTCTACAGTCTTTCCCCATTCATATAATGTTTAGCTCTTTTATTCTTACTACCAATGGGCACGATCTCACATTTTTCCACAATATCTTCCATTGCTAAGTTTTAGCACATTTACTTAATCTGTCTTATTCCTCTGTAGATTCTTTGTCATCCTCAGCATTTGCCTTCCCACCTCATTTTGTGTCATCTTGATGATACTACATTCACCTCCAATTGATACATGTTATAAATAATTGTGGCTCCAGCATAGATCCCCATGGCACTCCATGAGTTATAGGTTTTCATCCTGAAAGTACCCCTTTTCTCCAAACTCTCTGGCTTCTATTAGTTAACTAATGCACTATCCGTGCTAATATACTATCCCCAACACCAGGGGCTCTTGTCTTACTAAGTAGACTTTTGTTTGATACTTTTTTGTATGTCTTTGGAAATCCTAATGTATTACATCTCCTGGTTCTACTTTATCTACTCTGCTGTTATTCCTCAAAGAACTGTAATAAATTTGTCAGGCACAATTTTCCCTTCATGAAGCCATGCTGACACTGTGTGATTTTGTTAGATACTTATAAATGCTCTGCTATTTCATCCTTTATAGTACATTCTAGCATTTTCCTGATAACACGTTAGGTTAGCTGGCCTATTGTATCTATTTTCTATCTTCTCCGACGTTGAGTAAAGGTGATACATAGGCAGCTGAAAATGTGTTGCTGGAACAGCGCAGCAGGTCAGGCAGCATCCAGGGAACAGGAGAATCGACGTTTCGGGCATAAGATACATAGGCAGTCTGCCAATCCTTTGGGCTTTTACTGAAGCTATAGATTCTTGGAAAATTATCATTGATGCACCCGTTATCTTTGTAGTTTCTTCCCTTAATATGCTAGGATGCAACCCACCAGGTCCAGGCAATGTATTGGCCTTTAGCCACACTAGTTTTCCAAGCATCTTTTCTTGAGTTATATTTAATTCTTCCCACCCCACTTCCTACCTCTTCAATCCCTTCATTATTTAGTACTTTTGTAATGCTAATGGTATCCTCCATCCTGATGTAAAGTTTTTGTTCAATTTCTGTGCCATTTCTGGTTTCCCATTATTATTTCTCCAGTCTTATCCTCTAAGGGTCCTAATTTCACTATTGCCTCTCCCACTTCCTTTTTATATAGTTAAAGAAATTCTGTTTTTGTGTAACTTGCTAGTTTCCCTCGTTATTTATTTTCTCCTTGTTTATTATCTTTTTGGTCATTGATTTGTTAGTTAAAAAAAAGTCATCGTTGATCTTTGCCACGTTGTATGTTTATTTGTCTTTCAGTTTGATATTGTCCATAATGTTCTTGGTTAATCAGATTGATTTAATCCCTTTCTATGATCCTTCTTCCACATTGGGATATATCTTTGCAGTGAATCTCTGGATACCATACTTGGTCAAATGCTGTTTCGATGTCAAGGGCAATCATTCTCATCTCTCCTATGGAGACCAGCTCTTTTCTCCATATTTAGACAAAAAGATGTACTATCAGGAGCTGAGAGGCCCTGGCAAAATCCAAACTGAGCATCAATGATTAAGTTATTCCTTTGCAAGTGCCATGCAATATCACTGTCGATGACCTCTTCCATTTACTTTACTGATAACTGAAAGGAGAGCAAAGTGCAGTAACTGGCGAGGTTGATTTTATCCCAACTTTTGTGGACAGGTCATATCTGAACAATTTCCATATTGCTGGGTAAACTGTGAGTCTTGTAACTACATTACAGTATCTCAGTGAGGAGCAAAGACAGTATAGAAGCAGTTCTGACAGTAAATACTCCAGTGCTGGGAATCCTTTTGGAAAAGAGTTTCATCAACAATTCATATTCCTTCTGCAGTCTTTTGAAAAAGTGAATCCACACTCTGCAGTCTCCCCAATAATTCATTCCTCTCTTCCTCTTGAACTTAAGAATGCAGTGCAAGAAGTTCATGATACTGCTAATGAAGTGAAAATGTAGTAACTTATCTCTTTCTCAATGGTCCAACTTCATCACTATTTCATTGTTAAATGATCTTTCAACAGAAGATATCGTGAAAGAGATAAGACCATTGTCCAGTTAAGAAGAAGTGGTGCTATCTCCCTGAGGATCATTGCTCTTCATATTGATATGGAAGCCTGGAGATGATCAATCCATTCAGTAACATTATGTCTGGGACGGTGCCACTAAGTTATAAATCACACAACACCAGGTTATAGTCCAACAGGTTTATTTGGAAGCACTAGCTTTCGGAGAGCTGTTCCTTCATCAGATGATTGGGGACAATAAGATTGTAAGATACAGAATTTATAGCAAAAGTTTACAGATTTGGTAACTGAAAAAAATTAAATCCTCACAACCATAGCCGTGGGATTTGAACTCGTACGTCCAATGTAGTAGTCTGAATTTCTGGATTGCTCATCTGGTAAGGCTACTATTATGTGGAGGTCTTTAGAGACAATGGGTAGCATCCCTGCCTCTGCACTAGAAGCTCCAAGTTCAAGTACCACTCTCAGACTTGATAGCCACAGAAGGGGTCTTCATAATGTGGTCACATAGGCCGATGTCAACATGTAAATACCTCCAATGGTGAGAGTGGGAGAATCTTGTGGTCAGCCACATTTGATATGGTGTGCCCTCACTCCCCACCCTTCCAAAGCTAGTAGTCTTTAGTAATAGGTTAGTGGTATGTTTCAGGAAAAATAGCTGTGCACATTAACATGAGCATGTGGTTTGTCTGACTCAGGTGCCATTATATTTGTGAATGGGAACAAGTTGAACTTTACCATTATTCTACCAAGTCTGTAATTACCTCTGGCACCAGAATGCTCTGAGAGTTAACAAGAACAAAAGACCGACAGTGAAAGAAGCAGTGGACAACATCAAATACTGACGTAACCTGAGCCACAATGAGATAATTTATTGTTGGCGTGATTGGACAATTTGGAAGACCATATCTTGGCATTGAGACAATGAACACTCTGTGTCAATTTAAGATATTTAACCACATTAAATTACAAGGACTTGCAGGTTAGTTAAGGAAAATTAGCACTGATTTATTAAGGGAAAAATGTTTAACTAAATTGCTGGCGGTTTTTTAAATAGAAAAGGTTGATCATTCAAGCAACCTGCTGATATGCGTACTTTCATTTCTAAAAGGTATTTGGTAATGTGCCATATAACAGTCTTGTGAGCAAAGTTAGAGTTCATGGAACAAAAGGGACAAAAGCAATATAGTTGGAGAACTGGCTGAGTACCAGAAAACAGAGATAATTGTTAATGGATATTCTTTGGGTTGCAGGAAGAATTGTAGTGTAGTTTCCCAAGGGTCAGTCTTGGAACCCTTCCTTTGTTCTGATATATATTAATGACATAGACTTGGTGTCAGGGGCACAATTTTAAAATTTGAGGATGACACAAAACTCAGAAGCATTGTAAGGAGGAGCGTATTGTTGGACGTCACAAGGATGAGACATGTTGGCTGAGTTGGCAGACAGATGGCTAATGAAGTTCAATGTTGAGAAATGTGAGATGATTAATTTTGGAGGGAAAAACGTAAATAGACAAAATAAACTAAAGGACATCACTCTAAACAGAGTGGAGGAGTGCAGTGGCCTGGATGCAAATGTGCTTAAAATGATATAAATTCCAGGAAAGGTTGAGAGCATGATTAATATAGCATTCAGTATCCCATGCTTTAATAGCTTTAGTAAACAAAACATGCCATAAAACTAGCAAACCATAGGAGAGAGATGATTGTTGGTGGTTTACCCTGAGGGTCACCACCCCTCAAGTGAGGGGAGAGGTTGAGAAGGAGAGTCCTTCATGGTAACCTCAGCTGGTGCAAGAATTGAACAAATGCTGTTGGTATTACTCTGCATTGCAAACGACATAACTAGCCAACATCCACTTCTGGGCACCATACTTCAAGGGCTGTGAAGGCAATGATGAGAGTGCAAAAGAAATTTGACAAGAATAGTACTAGGGTGAGGAACTTCTGTTATGAAGGTAGATTGGAAAAATTAGGACTTTTTCACACAGAGTGGTACGTGTATGGAATGAGCTGCCAGGGGAAGGGGTGGAGCCTAGTACAATTGCAACATTTAAAGGCATCTAGATGGGTATATGAATAGGAAGGATTTGGAGGGATATGGGGCAGGTGGGACTAGATTGGGTTGGGATATCTAGTCGGCATGGACAAGTTGGACCAAAGTGTCTCTTTCTGTGCTGTACATCTCTATGACTCTATGACTCTATAATAGTTCTACTTAAAGCTCTGGCCCTGAACCAAAATGCCCTATTGTCTGAGACTCTTGTTACATGTTCCTTCATGGCACATAACCACTTACATGTTTAAAGTTTGGGAGAAGATTTGTAGCTCGGGTGCTCGTTGTTGTGGTTCTGTTCGCCGAGCAGGAATTCCCTGGCTGTTCTTTGTTTGGCTTGCCCTATAATGGTAGTGTTGTCCCAGTCGAATTCATGTTGCTTGTCGTCTGCATGTGTGGCTACTAAGGATAGCTGGTCGTGTCATTTCGTGGCAGGAAATGCTCAGGAGAGGCAGCATGGTTTTGTGCATGGGAAGTTATATGTCACAAATTTGAATGAGAGCGGGAAAAGAAGATTGATGAAAGCAGAGCATTTGACAAGGTTCTGCATTTTAGACTGGTTAGTAAGGTTAGAGCACATGGAATCCACATGAGATAGCCAGTTGCATACAAAATTGCCTTGAAGGTAGGAGAAAGAGGGTGGTGGTGGAGGGTTGTTTCTCATCTGGAAGCCTGTGATCAGTGGTGTGCCACAAGGATTGGTGCTGGGTTTGCTGCTTTTTGTCATTTATATGAATGATTTGGAATAGTATATAGGAGGTATGGTTAGGAAGTTTGCAGATGACACCAAAATTGGACAGTGAAGGGGGGGTTTCTCAGAGTACAGCAGGACCTTGATCAGATGGGCCAATGGGCTGAGGAGTGGCAGATGGACTTTAATTTAGCTAAATGTGAGGTATTGCAAATTGGTAAGACAAACTAAGGCAAGACATATACAGTTAATGGTAGGATCCTGGGGAATATTGCCAAGCAAAGAGATCTAGGGTTGCAAGTGCAGAGTCCCTTGAAAGTGGAATTGCAGGTAGACAGGGTGATGAAGAAGACATTTGGCTTGCTTGCCTTCATTGATCACAACATTGAGGAGAGGAGTTGGGAGGTCATGTTACAGCTTTTAGGACATTGGTGAGACCATTTTTAAATACTGCATTCAATTCTGGTCTTCCTGCTTTAAGAAAAATGCAGTTAAACTTGGAAGGGTTCAGAACAGATTTACAATGACATTGCCAGAGTAGGAGGGTTTGAGCTATGAGGAGAGGTTGAATAAGTTGGGGCTTTTCTCCCTTGAGCATTGGAGACTGAAGGGTGACCTCACAGAGGTTTATAAAATCATAAGGGACATAGGTAGGGTGAATAGCCAAGGTATTTTTTTTCCAAGATGGTTGGTTATCATCACTGAAATCTTTTCAGCAGGAGAAGATAAAAGGTAGGGAGGAGGGACTTGGAGGAGGGGCGTTGGAAATTATCATCACTCCCAGGAACTTCATACACATGGACCCTCTTCTGAGAGAGTCTAGGAGCAGAATCTCAGAATATTTAAATCAGAGAGGAGGAGGTAGTCCTTCGTTCAGAGTGGAGTGAGTTTGTGGAATTCTGTACTGCAAATGGCTGTCAAGGCTGAACCGTTAAGTATTTTAAAGGTAAAAGACAAATTTTTAATCCCGTATGTGAATTAAGGGTTATAGAGAAAAGGCAGAAAAGTGGAGTTGAGGACTATCAGATCAGCCATGATCTCATTGAATGGCAGAGTAGACTGAATGGACTGAATGTTTAGATTAGAGTGGTGCTGGAAAAGCACAGCAGGTCAGGCAGCATCCGAGGAGCAGGAAAATCGATGTTTCGGGCAAAAGCCCTTCATCAGGAATAGGATGACGAAGGGCTTTTGCTCGAAATGCCGATTTTCCTGCTCCTCGGATGCTGCCTGACCTGCTGTGCTTTTCCAGCACCACTCTAATCTAAGCTCTGGTTTCCAGCATCTGCAGTCCTCACTTATGCCTCAATGGATTGAATGGCCTACTTCTGTTCTCACATCTTATGGTCTTTTTCCTTCCACTTTCCTGTCACATGCTTTTCTATCCATGCAGTAAAGTAGTAATGAACTGCTGCTGGAGGTTCCTGGAAAACGCAGTCTTCTCAAGCCTACTTTAGATTAACATTCATCGAGGTTCATCAAGTAGGTTATGCAAATTCCCAGCTGCTGTATTGCACAGAAAAAAATTGTGATTGGCACATGTAACGATGTAAAGCCTCATGAATATTCATTTAAAATAATCAGGTGCTACTTTAATCAGCCTTGAATGGGCCCTTTGTTTTCCAAGCCAAAACAAGTTGGAAATGCCAAAACAAATTCACAAAATACAATTAACATAAATTACCGAATATTTTAAGCATCTTGCTGGTTTTGATTTGTTTATTTTCTCGAGCAGAATGATCAGGACATCAATCTATTGAACGTAAACCTGAATTACTCGGCAGTTACAAATTTACTTGCATGTAGTTAATAGATGTTTTCCTTCCTCTGCACCCCTCCCCCAAAACCATGCCACTTTTCTCACTGCTTATGTCATTTTACAAAAGGTTTTGTCATAACAATGACAGCACAGCCGTTCATACATGAATCAAAACAACATGCACTTTAGCTCAATGAATAATATTCTTGCTTCTCAGTCTCACAATTGTGGGTCATGTCTCACACTATAGAGATTCAAGCACACAGTCCAGGCTGGCATTTCAGGACAGTGCTGAAGGAATGTTGCCCTATCCCTGGGTGCTGTCTTTCAGGAGCCATTACCCTGAAGCAAGCCATCAGATTAATGCTAACCTATTTTCCTACTAGCACGTGATACTGTGTAAAGACACGCATGAGAGTGCTCCTGATGTCCTTGCCAAAATGTATTTCTCAACCAAAATTCCTACTTCTTTATTTACCATGAGGCACACTTATTTATTTTTAAAAGTGCTATAAAAATATACTTGCCTGTCATGTGAGAGAACAGCCTACAAAATAAACTGAAGTGCATAAAGTAAGTTTGTAGCGACAGGCGTTACAGATCAGAAAGATTGTGTTTGCAGGAATATAGAATGCGTGACACAGCAATAAGCTATTTGCCCCAGCAATCCACTCTGACACTGATGTTTCACTTGAAATTCCACATGTCTGTTCTCACCTTAAACCATCAATGTAACCTTCCATTCCCATCTCCCTCCTACTCCTATCCTTTCATTTATCATGGCAATGTGTAACATGGTGGCTCAGTGGTTAGCACTGCTGCCTCACAGTGCCAAGAACCAGAGTTCCTCCATAGGGTGACTGCCTGTGTGGAGTTTGCACATTCTTCCAGTGTCTGCATGGGTTTGCTCCGGTTTCCCCCCACAGTCCAAAAATATGCAAATTGGGTGGATTGGCCGTGCTAAATTGCCCATAGTGTTCAGCGATGTGCAGCCAAGGTGGATAACCCATACAAAATTAGGGTTACAGGGATAGGGTTGGTGTGGACTAGATGGGCTGAATGACCTGCTTCCATCACTGTAGCGATTCTGTGAGGGCTCAGAAGAGTTTAGCAATGGGTGTGTTCTCCACTGCAATGGTAAAAGGTGTAATTTCAAAGTGTAAAATTGGTATTCCGTTCCTGAATAGTTCAGCTCTTACTGCTGCAATGATTAATATGAAGTCTCTAAATTTCAGAATTTTCTCAGTTGCAATGTGATATTAATGTTTTGCCCTCAAACTGTGTTACTGAGATAATGAGAAACAAATCCTCGTTGGTTGATTTCTGCTCAATTTTCTGCCACGCAGAGTGACAGTTAATGGATTTTGACCTGATCAGACTGAGATGTTATAGGTGAAATTGTGGTGGTGATTTTTAAAGGGCAATCAAAACCAAACATGATGATAACAACTCATCAGTGTCATCAGGAAGAGTGTCTGTGCAATGATGTGCACTGACTGCTGATTGTAAAGCAATAAAGTAAGCATTGCATGATCATTAATCCTTCAATGTAAACAATAGCAGTCAGCATTGTGTTCGATGTCCTGGTTAATAAGGATTTGCAGCATTCATAAACAGCTATCTTGGGCTATGACTGCACCTACCAATTCCTCACTATATTTTATAACAATAATGCGAAATGGGAACAGCAGTAATGGCAGTTTGCACAATGCAACAAGCTGTTTGTGATTGTTATTCAAAACCATTGATTAGTCTCCTACCTGTAAGGCATTCACAGATCCTTTACTTCATGCTCAAACCAGCAACATCCCTCAATTAAATTTTGGTTGTCTTATTCCCAGGCATTCACATGAATTGTTGTCTTTGGCTGTCATTGTTTGGAGGATGAAATATATTCAGGGCTGTGGGTTTCTCCTGTGGATCTTTGTGTGATTGAACATAGAGCACGGGAATGTAGCACAGTACAGGCCCTTGATGTTATGCTGCCCTCTGATTCCAATCTGAAGCCCATCTAACCTAATCCATTCTCATCCATATGCCTATCCAATGGTCATTTAAGTGTCAGTTAAATTGGTGAGCCTGCAACTGTTGCAGGCAGTGCATTCCATGCCCCTACTACTCTCTGGATAAAGAATTTGCGACCCGTGGATTTTTAGACACGTGGCACAGTGGTTAGCACTGCTGCCTCACAGCACCAGGGTCCCAGGCTCGATCCTAGCCTCAGGCGACTGTCTGTGTGGAGTTTGCTCATTCTCCCCATGTCTGCGTGGGTTTCCTCTGGGTGCTCCGGTTTCCTCCCACAGTCCAAAGATGCGCAGGTCCAGTGAATTGGCCATGCTAAATTGGCCATTAGTCAGAGGGAAGTGGGTTACTCTTTGGAGGGTCAGCAAAATGTATCTTTTGTGGGCGGCATGGTGGCACAGTGGTTAGCACTGCTGCCTCGCAGCGCCAGAGACCCGGGTTCAATTCCCGCCTCAGGCGACTGACTGTGTGGAGTTTGCACGTTCTCCCCGTGTCTGCGTGGGTTTCCTCCGGGTGCTCCGGTTTCCTCCCACAATCCAAAGATGTGCAGGTCAGGTGAATTGGCCTTGCTAAATTGCCCTTGGGTTAGGTAAGGGGCAAATGTAGGGGTATGGGTGGGTTGCACTTCGGCGGGTCGGTGTGGACTTGTTGGGCCGAAGGGCCTGTTTCCACACTGTAATGTAATCTAATCTAATCTAATTTCATAGAGCAATGGGATCCAGAGTTCAGGATATGCCTCCATTTCTTTTCCTATCGACTGCCACTCTGCTTCAGAAATTGTCATTCAAAGTGTGATGAAGCTTGAGGAATAGGTTGAGGGGCACCTTTTTGAATGACTAATAACAAGGTCCTGACAGTCATTAATGTGAGGATTGCCACATTTCAAGGAGAACTTCTGGGATTCTGAATAATTTCTTTGTCCTCCCTGGCATACTGGTCATTAGAGAGTTGAGAAAACAGGACCTAGGGTGATGAAACAGGGGAGATGCCTTTTGGCCATCTGAACACAGGGTGCAACTATTAGTGTTTAGTTTACAGGAGCACTGAACACTTGTCTTCATGAAGGCCAGTGGCTTCTTGTTGTTGTACAGCCCTCCAAATGATACTGGAGAATGGGTGGAGTATTGGTCATGGAATTTCTCTCTAAGACTCTTATTTGTTGCTGATACACAGACCAGGTCTCACTTGTTATGGACCAGATCACACTCCCTGTCCAAAGTATTACAAGAAGATAGCCTAGACCCTATCTTTTATATTTATATAAAGACAAGTGTATGGTGCTATGTTCCAAATGTGACTTGATTGGCTTTAATTCAAACAAACTTTATTTTACAGTTAAAATACAACAAAAGGAAGAATTGGCATAACTTTACTTTATTGAAATACTGAACAAAATAATGTATTACTTAACACCAACGGCAAAATTCAATATACATACCATTGGAAAAAATGCAATTCAGCAAAACAGTTATTATTCTCATGTGCTGTCTCTCTCCAGTCTGGAAGAAAGAAATAATCTGCCCCTTTTGATTTTTAAGAGGAAACCTCACAGTCTAAGACTTCATTTGACCAGCCAATAGAAACCTTCAACCAACTGAAAGCAAAGCTGAAAACCTTCTTGGGTCTGTGTCAGCCCTGATTCCTGTCTCATTTAAAAGAAACACCCAGGAGAAATCAAAAGCTGTTTATTAAGTGATAGATTGCCTCTGCAAGAGAAACAGGACAGAACACGTCTCTCTTTATGGCATAATACTGTCACACACTGATGTAGAAGACTATGGTGATGAGAACAGTTCTATATACCAGGACTTTTGTTAAATTTGCAGAGCTCTTTGGTGTAAAATGCTTGCAGCTGTATTTGTGGAAGGCTAAGCTGGTAAAACTGAACTGGTTATCCTTGTCAATGGCTTCCTATGAGAGAGGTGGATACCAAGGAATGGACATTTCTCAATATTTTCCAGAATGGGTTGATGGCGAGGTTCTTTATCCACTGAAATACATAGGAAGAGTGCATGGAGTCTAGATGTAAGCAGAAACGGTCACCTGGAATACTATTGCAACAACCGGCTTTACTGTTTTTCCATCTGTTCAATTGCTTCTTGAAACTGTCCTGTTGATGATGATTCTATCACATGGTACTGGGGGATGGTCTACAAGGTATTAGCTGTTGGAAGACTTGTTAAAGACATTCTTACCATGTTGGCAGATGGTATTGTAGGCCTGAAGAAAAGACATTGACCTCGGTCTATAAATGGCACTTCTGGCTTCAAAAAAGCTTTGCACATCACATATGAGGAATGTTTGAGGACTCTGTGTCTATACTCGATAAAGTTTAGAAGGATGAAGGGGATCTAATTGAAACTTACAGAATACTGAATGGCCTGGACAGAGTGGATATTGGGAAGATGTTTATAGGAGAGACTAAGACCCGAGGGCATGCTCTTAGAGTAAAGGGAAGACCTTTTAGAACGGAGGTAAGGAGAAACTTCTTCAGCCAGCGAGTGGTGAATCTGTGGAATTCATTGCCACAAAAGGCTGTGGAGGCCAGATCATTGAGTATAGATTGAGATAGATAGGTTCTTGAGTATCAAGAGGATCAAGGGTTACAGGGCGAGAGTGGAAGAATAAGGTTGAGAAATTGAGAAATAGCTCTGATTGAATGACGGAGCAGACTCAATGGGCTGAATGGTCTAATTTCTGTTCCTACATCTTATCACTTCTGTCTTATAATGGTTAGCACAATATTGAATCTCTCAGCCTTTCTGTTTGCACCACATGTTCATTGTTTTCTGTATCAGTCTCTGGATGTCACTTAGGAGAAAGTGAGGACTGCAGATGCTGGAGATTGGAGCTGAAAATGTGTTGCAGGAAAAGCGCAGCAGGTCAGGCAGCATCCAAGGAGCAGGAGAATTGACGTTTTGGGCATGAGCCCTTCTAGCTTTTCTAGCAACACATTTTCAGCTCTGGATGTCACCCTCACGTTGTTTAAATTCTATCTTATGGGCGGCATGGTGGCTCAGTGGTTGCACTGCTGCCTCACAGCGCCACGGACCTGGGTTTGATTCCAGCCTCAGACGACTCTCTGTGTGGGGTTGCACATTCTCTCTGTGTCTGCGTGGGTTTCCTCCCATAGTCCAAAGATGTGCAGGTTAGGTGAATTGGCCATGGGAAATTGCCATAGTGTTAGGTGCATTAGTCAGAAGGAATTGGGTCTGGGTGGGATACTGTTCAGAGGGTCGGTGTGGACTTAGAGTCCTAGAGATGTACAGCACAGAAACAAACCCTATGGTCCAACTTGTCCACGCCAACCAGATATCCCAACCCAATCTAGTCCACCTGCCAGCACCTGGCCCATATCCCTCCAAACCCTTCCTATTCATATACCCGTCCAGATGCCTTTTAATTGTTGTAATTAAAATAACCTCCACCATTTCCTCTGGCAGCTCACTCCATATACGTACCACCCTCTGCGTGAAAAAGTTGCCCCTTAGGTCTCTTATATATCTTTCCCCTCTCACCCTAAACCTATGCCTTCTAGTTCGGAACTCCCTGACCCCAGGGAAAAGACTTTGTCTATTTATCCTATCCATGTCCTGTTTCTATACTGTAGGGAATCTAATCTACCATCTTGGCTTTCAACCTGTGGTTGTCTGCCAAGCTACGAAGGCTGCTCATTTTTGTGTGAGATTCTACTTATGCTACACCTTGACTTTACCAGGAGCACCTTATCCAAATATGTTGTTATAAGAAACAGAAACCAAACTGAAACTTGATCCTTTAGTACACAAGAGTTTAAAGATGTGCAGGTTTGGTGGAATGGCCATGCTAAATTGCCCCATATGATCCACAGATATGTAGGTTAGGTGGATTATCCATTGGGAATGCAGGGTTGCAGGGTTAGCGTGAGTGGGGTGGGGTGGGTCAGGGTGAGATGAACTAGTGTGGACTCAGTGGGTCTAATGGCCTGCTTCCACACTGTCAGGATTCTACGATTTCTGCCACACACCAGTTGAACTTCAGATCTGATCCTTGGCCAGTGCTATAAATCCAATTCCAGCTTGGAGAGCAATTTGGATGCTATATCTAGTTTGGAATTTCTTTCACATTACTTAAAGGTGATACAGGCTTTAGTCAAGTCTCTTAGGTGCTCATTTATTTTAGACTTGTTTGTTGTCACTGATGACTGAAAAGCTGACCTCTTTCTGTGTGCAATGTGCCATCCCCTAAAATTGGAACCTTTGGTCCGACATGTGATCTATATGGACTTCAGTAAGACGTTCGACAAGGTTTCCCTATGGGAGACTGGTTAGCAAGGTTAGATCTCATGGAATACAGGGAGAACTAGCCATGTGGATACAGAACTGGCTCAAAGGTAGAAGACTGAGGGTGGTGGTGGAGGGTAGTTTTGCAGACTGCAGGCCTGTGACCAGTGGAGTGCCACAAGGATCAGTGCTGGGTCTACTACTTTTCATCACTTATAGAAATGATTTGGATGTGAGCATAAGAGGTATAGTTAGTAAGTTTGCAGATGACACCAAAATTGTTAACTGGTTGCTTAGGTTTACCAACAGTTAACAAGGCCCAGTTTCTCCTTGAGTATTTCAAGACCGCTCTAATATTTGGTACAAGCTTGCTTGATATGTCGTGGCTGTAAGGCTTGAGACGGAGCTTAAATTATTTGGTCATTTGAAATTCCTACATCCGCAAATGCTGAAAAATCAAGCTTGTATTGACTGGGAAAGACAATAGCAGACCTGTTGGGATGTAACATTGCAGTAATCTATCATGTACAAGAACGCAATAACAAGCTATAAAAAAAAATGCAATGACAGAAAAAGCTCTTTCTGCTCCTGTAGGCACAGATTAATGACTCCATAAGGCCATTCAACAAGAAGTCCTGGGACAATACTGTCAGTTGAAAAGCCATTACCTGTAGCTGTTGCTGCTGAAAAATAGCTAGCAGCATAAGGGTTAGCAATTTTCTTGTATCTTCCCTTAAGCGCAAAGAAAGATTGTCACATCAACATCCTGAAGCTTTGTTAACAGCCGCAGAAGACTGGGGCTTGAAGATAATCAGCAGCAACTGATTTCACTTGCACATTTGTCCAGAGAGCGATACAAGAGAGAGAAAAAAAGATTAGCGTTTTTATCCCCCGGGGCTAAAACAATATATAACACAACACATTTCCTGGCTTGTGAAGTTGAACAAAAGAGACCTGTTTTAACCAGGAGCAAAGATATGTACTTTATTTTTTGCCTGTGATTCCACTAAATTCAGTCTCCCCTAGTGCCTGATGTGAGCTTAGAGTCGGTGAAAAATACTTCTTAAAAAAAATCAACAGTGACTGAAGAATTTGATGAAAGCCTGTGTTGAAAACTACTGGGAAAACCCATCGTGCAGTGGGTTTGATTCTGCCTCGTCACCTCTGGAACTTGGGTTCAAAGGTAGTCCTGACTAAAGTTGAGTAAAATCTGTCTGTAGAGTGAATTTAGGCAGTCTCAATTCATTATCTATGAGCCCTGAGGCAAAAGAAAAGCTGTTCAATTTTAATACCAAATGTTAATGGAAAGGAAGGAATGGAACAAAATATCAGATCAATGCAGATGGAGTTGCTGTCTAAGATTGTAGCAGAATAGCCTTAACACTACTTTATCTGACAGTGCTCAGTTTGATCTTTGAATATATAATACAGACATTGGCTGCCTATTACACAAACTAACTTCTTATAATTCTTTCATGGTATATGACCGTCGCTATCTAGGCCAGCAATTATTGTCCATCCTTAACTGCCCAGATGGCAATTAATAGTCAATCTCATTGCTGTGGGTCTGTAGTCAGTGTGAGCCAGACCAGTTAAAGATGGCAGATTTTTTTTCCCTGAAGGACATTAAGTAAACCCTTTTTTTACAACTTGGTCATCACTATGCAGCTTTAAATTCCAGAGTCCTTTATTTAAATTTCATTCAGAATTCACCATCTGCCCCGGTGGGATTCAAAGTCATTTTCTCAGCATGTTTGCTTGGTTCTCTGGATGACTAGTCCAGTGATGTTATCACCGTGCGCTGTTTTCCACCATTATGACCTTTACTGAAGTCATAAAACGACCTTAACAATCTGATCACCCACTCCTTTTGTTACTTTACAGATTTTAATCATGTTCTTGCTCACTTCACTGAAAATAAACATAGTGTCTTTGGTCTAGCCTAGTTTGAGTTTGAAAACTGCATCCTCTCACAGTTTCCTTGATCCACTTAATGCACTCATTTCCTGGGTGATGAAGGGGTCAAAAGTAGACACATGGGGCCACAATTTTGTTGAGTGTCACCTGTATCTTTGGCACCATGGGTGCTGTTTTGGGTGTAAATGTGTCTGGGTCTGCTCAAACACTTTTAATATGCATGTCAGTGGCAGTTTTGGTGAGTGTGGATGCAGGAAACATTCAAAAAGGGTATGCAAACAAGGCTGATTGGCTGATCTGACATCAAGAGTGTCAGCTTTGATACACTACTGGAGCTAATTACACTTCTCATGTATACATGGTTGATAATTGGTGGAATCTTATAACTGTCTGAGTAAGGTTGAATCAGACAAGATGTGCACCATAGTCCATCATGACATCAAGATGATCTCACTCTATCTTTTATGCTTTCCACATGTGGCGAGATGAGATTCTCACTAGGCAGCGGTGAGTTGTCAATTGAGGAAGATTAACCTACTAACTCATTAAAATCCTTATTAATAGCCCAACTTGTTCCGGTCTCACCATACTTGCCCAATGAACTTGATGTAGGGAAAAGTCGACATGGAAACCAGAGCATGTTCCTGGTGGATTCAGCTCAATGCTTGCTCTGATTGAATACAATGTTGGAAACCGGGCACCAACATTTCTGGACACGGACCATTGGTGCCAGATATATGCGCATCTCAGCACAGACATTGGCATTTAATGCATGCCTGCTTCTAACAGCCATCATGGCACATCTCTGACCTGCTTGCAAGTTGGTTTTGCACTTCAATGCTGCATCTTAGGCTGCACCAGCAACTCTCATGGCAATGCTGCAGCAAGGGCATTATGTGCTCAGGGACCCACACCCAGTTCATGGACTACACTTACCTGTAGGTCTGGGTGTTTTGCTTGATCTTGTGGCGCTTGCTCACTTTGAGCCTATCTGCCTGCTTGAAGTATCACTACCTTCTATTGCCTTGCCTTTCTGGTTTTCCTCTCTCTGCCAGAGATAGCAAGTTATACGACTTACACTTACAGCAAAAATAAAGCCAGGGAAGTTTGATGCAGTTGTCAGCATACCCCAGTCATGTCAAAGAGGACAGCCTTCCCTCAGGGGATCCTCGCACAGTCAGTCAAGAATATGAAGCTTGGTAGGTAATTAATAAGGTGAGTTTGGTCAAATATGGTGAGAAGACTCATTGGGCCTCATGGTGAGAATTAGTCCATGCAACTCATTATCACTTACAATTCACCAAAAAATGTAAGATTCAGCCAAATGTAGTAAGAATGAACAATCACCAGTGCTATTAAAATGGATTAAAAACTTCTACTTGGATGGTTGCTGATAGATTACAACTGGTTCTTGTTGAGTGTGCAGAAGTACTGTGAGTTCTCCAGTGATATTTAATGTCGGTGATATATGCAAGGAAAGGTATTGCACATGGTGAAAAAATTCACTCTCAGTTCAAGGGTTCAGTTCAGCCTACTTGCTCCTACTATGGGGTGAAGTATCATCAATTCCCCTTTGGCTGCAACATGTTAAGATGAGTGAACAACATAACAACATAGAGGAAGACAAGATGGTGGAGGACAAAGGGTCCCAACAGGAGGTCACATCCATTCAAATTCAGAATAAGAATTCTCCTGCCTCAAACTTACCAATCAGCAATGTGTATGAAGTGTCTGCCCCCACAAAGGCCAAGGCATTGAGTGTATTCAAGACAGAGATAGATAGGTTCTTGATTAGTGAGGGGATCACGGGTTGTGGGGAGAATGGGCTGGAGAAACATATCAGCCATGATTGAATGGTGAAGCTGACTCAATGGACCGAATGACTTAATTCTGTCCCTATGCCTTATGGTCTATATTGGACACATGACTTCACAACTTAATGCCATCAGTTGATTTTGATACATTGCTGGTGTCATTTGTTTCTGTATATCATTTTTAACAGTGCAACAAAACAGGACCCAAAACACACTCTTGAGCAGTTCCATGGAAGTCAGTATTTTTCACTCGTCATTGCGTGCTGCATTCTGCAGCCTGAACACTTTGTTCTTCATTTATTTTATCAGTTATGCCACGAAGTTTCCTATTCAACAGTCTCAAATGCAAATCATTCAAAGATGCGTTAAAAAAAGCACAGGTTTATTTTATCTACTGGATCTCACGAATTAATTAATTTAGTCAGGATGGAGTAGATTTGTGAAACATAAAATCTAAATGCTAAACCATCCTGATTTTCTTTATGGTCTCAATGGGCTTTGGATGAAAATGGATAGCATATTTAAAAATAATAACTTCTTACCATCTAGTCCATAAATATCTCAGTACGCCATCATTTTTATGTGGACTATCGAATATAGTTTTGGGAATACTTGATAGCTTGGCAGTTTAATTATGATTTATTTTCAGTACTGCTTTGACTGTTGAACATTGTTAGCAACCAGCTGATACCCTGCAATCTATTGCATTGATCAAGGCAGAATGATGCACAGTGAGAAATCTTAGTGTTTAACTGACCTGTGCCTTGAAGGTCATTGCCGCATGTTTCTCATGGAAGGGAATACTCTAGTAGGCACATCTAGCAACTGACTGGAGGCTAATACTGGTCCTGGAAGAAATGCTAACAGAAAGTGACAAGTTGACTTTCTGCATTCTTCTGAAGTTATTAAGATGCGATTTTAGAAATTCTGAGTTAAGGGACAGAAAAAGTCACATAAGGCTAAAAGTTCCATGCTAGTAACAAACAATGGCTGTACCTCTGCTATGTTATCAACAGAGGTACAGCGGAGAATTTGATTATGTGATAATCTTGCATAGACTATTTAGATTATAAATATGGAGATATAGAATTTTAAGGTAAATACAAAAATAAGGACAGAACATTTGATTTCAACATGGGGATTGAATTACTGCTGCACACTCTTGTCCAGTTGTTCCCTACTCCACTAAAGACTGTACTTGATCTTGTGTACTGGTGTGTAATACTGTGGGAAATTGATTGCTATGTGTTGAAATCTGGAAGTAGAGTAGAAGATCTTGAAGACAAATGAGAGTCTGTTTGAAAGATATATTGTTCAGCTGATATATAGAGAAAAAATAAAAGATAAACAAAGGTCTTCATCAGAGAAATGCAATCAATGAATTTGAAATTAGAGACAATATATGTGTAGAAATTGTTTTGTGTCCTTCACAAACTCAAGGATTTAATGGTTTCAATATTCTTGATTATACTGGCCTGGTAACTGATCCTTGCATGTGGCTTGATTGCTTTTGCCTTTGGGTGAAGTTAGGGAGTTAGATGGCTTACAACATACAGAGGTAAGAGGAGAAGATTTGAAAAAAAAAACTTCGATTTGGCCGAGTGAACACATGTGTACATGAAATTTCTGTAAAGTTTGACGATGCTTAAAAGTTTTGTTATTAAGCTGTTTAGGAATTGGAAGTAGGATAATCTCTGCATTGCTCTGAGATAAATCAGATAAGTATTCAAATCCAAATAAAACATGAGGTGATAAACAGATATAACAAAAACCATTCAAAGAAAATATATCTGCACATGCAAGGTTTGCTCAAAAGTTTGTAGCTCGACTGCCAGTTTCTGTAGTTGTAGATATGTTCGCCCAACTGGGAAGTTGATTTGCAGACTGAAGATGTCCCCGAGACAGGGGACAAAACATCTGCAAATCAACTTCCCAACGTGACAAACATACCCACAACTATGGTGCATCTGCACACATTTTGCTTGCTCATCTTTGCTGAGGGAGATGCAAAAAATGTTGTATTAGAGAGCTTGTATAGTCAGAGCTGAAGGCAAATATGGCTATGTTAACAAAAGCTAATTATTAATTCTTTACTACTGGCTTGAAGATATTTATGCAACTTACTCAGTGCATTGATCAGACATCTATACTCCTTCAATGAACATTACAGATGCATATTTAAATAATGTCAATTAGGGTTACGGACAGAGTTCTACAGATTATAGTTCTGTTGACTACACTCATTCTAGTTATGAATGAAGTGGGTAAAGCATTTGTAATGTTGCCATTGGTTTTCAGAATGTGCAGTTTCACATACAAATCATTGAACATCTCTTGATGCCCATGATATGGAAACCTAATAATGAAGTGGCAATGTTCCTAGCCCTGGACTCTCAGGCCTGGGTTCAAGGCCCAACTGCTCCAGAGGTGTGTAATAACATCTCCGAGCAAGTTGATCAGGAAAAATGGATTAAATTAAAAAGGAGTGAAGCAAACATTCAAACCACTTCCTTCCAGCTTCTGCTCTATGAACAGTTAACTTGAGCCATTTGCTTGAGTGTGAATTCTATTGAATTTCGCCCTAAACCCGTGAGCAAAAGCCCAGGGTGTGTCATGACTGAGTGTCTACATTATTTTGATGTGCTGTTTTTCACAGATTTCATTTCCAGGGTTCCCATTGTGAAAGGTGTCAGATTATTTTATGCAATATCTCATAACCCTGCTTTCGAAATGTTCTTAAGTAGTCTTATCATAAAATCTCTACAATGCGGAAACAGGCCACTGGGCCCAAAAAATATCCACTCCACAACAACTCTCTGAAGGGCATCTCACCCAGACCCACCCCCAACCTCTCGAAAGGTCTATGCTTAAGAGAGAAAAATAAATGCTGTCTAGTTTGAATGTATACGCCATTTCTGCTTTATTCAGTAATTTAATATAAATTATTATTTAATATAATGTGCAAGAGATGGGTACATGAATAGAAAGGGTTTGGAGGGATATGGGCTGGGTGCTGGTGGTGGGACTAGATTGGGTTGGGATATCTGGTCGGCATGGACAGGTTGGACCGAAGGGTCTGTTTCCATGCTGTACATCTCTATGACTCTATTTGCTTGACCAAACAGGGTTCAGTACTGAGAGGGAAAGTTAAAGAGAGTGTCTGGTTGATAATGCTAGCATTCACACAAAATGTTGTGACACATGATTGCTCTCTCCACGTCATTCTAAAACAAAATAGAAGAGTTGTTCATGTCTCAGATAGCTTCCCATATCCACTTTATCATAGCTGATGTGATTTATTAAAAATGTCAGTTATTAACTCCTGAATAATCCATCCTTCATTAGAATGGAATGATAGGAAGGTACATTCCTATTAGGAATTAGGAACTGCTTGAAGCCAGTGTTCTTTACTCAGCAGAAATTCCATTTTAAAAAGAAAAAGTTATATATTGTGTCTATGATCAATTGATGAGGTTGCAATTAATGAACTGTTTTGCATCACTGTTTGACATACCAAGACTCTAGTAACATTCAAATCTGATAGTCAGATATAATTTACAATTAAATCATTGTATTGGACCAGGTGTTCCAGTCACTGAACAGCAAACATTTCAGAGAAAGAGCTGCAATTACCCTACATTTCCTTTGGGTAGAAATGAAACTTTTTTGATGATCCGATCACTTTCTTTATGGGTTGGATTTTACAGACTCCTCTGATGGGCACGTTTTAGGTAGGAGCCAAATAAAATAAATTACTGCCTTCCTGCCTCTCCATGATCTAGTCTCTATGAGGCCAGCAGAGTGGCTCAGTGGTTACCACTAAGTGCACTCACAGCACGAGGGACTCAAGTTTGATTCTTGCCTTGGGTGACTGTCTGTGAGGAGTTGCACATTCTCTCTGTGTCAATGTGGGTTTCCTCCCACAGTCCAAAGATGTGCAGGTTAGGTGGATTGGCCATGCTAAATTGCCCATAGTGTCCAGACTTACAGGGGATGGGGTGGGGTGGATGGTGTGGTGTGGGTCTGGGGGGGTGCTCTTTGGAGGGGCAGTGCGGACTTGGTGGGCCTAATGTCCTGCTTCCACACCATAGGGATTCTATGAAGTGTAAGAAAGTGGGCATCAAAATCTGCAGCCCACCATCAGTTTTGGGGAAAAAAAAATAGTTAATGAGGAATTGAGCTTGACCTGAATTGGTAAATTCACCAGAGGGCAATTATTATGGATCAGACTAGACTCTCCCCCCACGTGCCCCCCCCAGAAGATAGTCCAAATTCTAATGTTTTCTTATTTTAAAGGTAAATGTAAGGTGCTGCATTCCAGATTCAATTTGTTTGATCAAACTACCAGATTTGAAGCAAAACAAAATGTATTCATACTGGTTAAAATACAACAAAAGAAAGAACAAAGAGAGGAATTGGTTTAGCTGTAACTCTATTGGAAAACTGATCAGAATGATAGATTAGCTAACTATTAAACAATAACATCCCATCAACACACTCCTGGCAAAAGGCAAATTCAGAAAACAGATTGACTCACATGTATCTCAAGAAGAAAATCATCAAGAGAATTCTAAGAGAGTATAACAACAGATCCAGCAATAACTGCTACTGAAAAACTAACAAACTAAGAATCTTGGTCCTGTGGGAGCTTGACCACACCCACTCAGACTGCTTCTATTGTTCCAACTTTAAAAAAAAACAAAGGTCTCACAAGCTGTTTACAAGTTGTCAATAGACATCTCAGTACATTGTCTTAAAACTTTTCTTTAAAGCAAAATACCAGGACAAATTAACCTTTTAAAGCACTATATGGCTGTTCTGTTGTCATAGAGAGAGATGACTGGTAGTGAGTTTAACCTGATAGTCACTATGCCTCGAGCAAGGGTGAAATAGAAATGATGAAGTTGAAATAATAGTGACCTCAACCAACAAGTGAATTTAAATCATGCTGTTGACATCAGTCTGCATCACAAACCAGCCTTCCAGCCAACTGAGCTAACTGACTCCTGAACAGTGTTCAACATCTTCTGAAGACAATGGACATTACTAATGTGGGATATAAATGAATTAATGTTATTTCTGCAAGTATAAATTCTGATACAGAATAGGAATGAGAAAATACATATTCAGCAAAAAGAAAGCATGAGACATGAATACAGAACAATGGTGGATATATGGGCAAACAGGAAAGCATCTGTTTCCCCCTTACTCGGAGACACAGGAACAAACCCTAATTAGAGAGGTCAAAGTGGCCTCTGGATGGAAATAGATGCTGATAGAAGAAAAGATATGCTTAATCAATAATCTATAATAGACTGACGTCAAACACCCTTATGGGAGTCAGAGATAAGAGTTTGTCACGGACAAAACAGGATAAACAGAAGTTGTGGGATCAGTCTTAAGGAAATGAGTGACGTAAGCGAAGCAGGGAACAGACAATGGAATAAGGAAAAATATGGGGATTCAAACTGTATAAATTTCGAGAGTTTGTTGGATTTAGTGTGCATTTTCTCATTACCTTACCTGGTATTGAGACAGGGCACCCATCTATAGGTGTAAAAATAAATGGCGGATTCAGATATTTGTCTCGGACTGAAATTATTAAAGTGAGTGAGCTTTTGTTTCTCACACTAAGGAAACCAATTTAGTTACATTCACAGAATGCAGAGCTGTGTTTTTCTGCAAGTGGAGCTATCACAATGGAGTGTTAGAAGACATCTTTCAGTTTGTCTTTGTACTTGGCCAAACATATAAAGTTAACCAAATAGGTTATCTCAGAAGGGCATGGCACAGTGGTTAGCACTGCTGCCTCACAGCGCCAGAGACCTGAGTTCAATTCCCACCTCAGGCACTGTCTGTGTGGAGTTTGCACGTTCTCCCTGTGTCTGCGTGGGTTTCCTCTGGGTGCTCCGGTTTCCACCCACAGTCCAAAAATGTGCAGGTTAGGTGAATTGGCCTTGCTAAATTGCCCATAGTGTTATGTGAAGGGGTAAATGTAGGGGAATGGGCCTGGGTGAGTTGCTCTTCGGAGGATCAGTGTGGACTTGTTGGGCCAAAGGGCCTGTTTCCACACTGTAAATAATCTAATCTAATCTAATCTAAATTGCCCATAATCTTCAGGGATATGTTTAGGTGCATCAGTCAGAGGTAAATATAGGGTAGTGGAAAGGGTCTGGTTGGGTTACTCTTCAGAGGGTCGGTGTGGACAAAGGGCCTGTTTCCACACTGTAAGGATTCTATAAGTTCAGAAATTGTTGTACACACTAATTTTCCTGAATTATCATTCTGCACAACAGACATTTATTTGAACTTGAGAAAGGAACTAGTGAAATTCAACAAAAATGATTGCCCAATCTCACATTTTGGCAAAGAATAAAGTAACTTCTTCTTTATTGTTCTTAGTAAAAATATAAGCAAAGCTCCCTGTTCATTGCAGCAGCAGGTAATGAGATTCACTGTGAGCGAACCCCCAACAACATTCGGAGTTAAAGGACTTATTGTTCCTAATGGAACAAAGTTCCGTTTCAGTTGTACTCTAATTGCGCTGATCACTGCCTAACCATCCTGTGACTGCTGCATACAAAGAAAATCAACGTACATTGATTCAACGTGCTGTGTTTCTAGTTACAGGCAAGAATGAATACATTCTTTATCCGTAACCTGTCAAAAATTCACATGCTATCCTTGCTGACAGCAACATCTAATTCCATTTTAAATATATTTACATAACATTAGAAGTTACCTCTCCACAAGGCAGGGAAGAAATCCTCATTTGTTATACAGCACATATTGGTTTCTGCAACAGGAGCCAATTAGGCACTGACATGCCTCGCACTAAGCTTGAGCTGTTTGTCTTATTTGAGACTGAAGGTTTTCTTAACGTCATTCATTATATAAGGCTTCTCAGAACCTGTGGACTTCATTTTAAAGTGTTCACCCAGCAATTTCCATATTCCACAATTTTACCTTTCGTTTTTTGGGATAAATATACTGCTCCACTGGATACTGAGCTTTCCAGTTGGAGAAAGTCATAGTTCTGATCCCTGGCCTTTGTGAATCCCTGCTGGGGTGGTACTGAGGTCACAATAATTGGTCTTAAAGGACTCTCATCTCATTAGAGTGTCACTGACAATAGCAGCAGCACTATCCTCCTGCACTTGTCACTCTGTAATGTAAACAACTCTAAGTCTATTTATCCTGCGGCAGATTAACATTGATTTTTTTTCTCTCTCTCTAGCTCTGGTAAACTGCAATTGGATCTCTGCTTAGAAGTAAAAACACAGAGGTCCATTCGATCACTTGTTGCCATGGGACTCCCCAGTTTCAGGCTTCCAGTAAGAAATTTGACAAAATGATGCACATGGGACAACAGGTGCATCGACATAAAAACAGAAAGAACCGCAGATGCTGGAAATCAGAAACAAAAACAGAGATTGCTGGAAAATCTCAATAGCATCTGTGGAGAGAAATCAGAGTTTTAATGTTTCGGGTCCAGTAACCCTTCTCAAGCACTCTTCTGAGGAAGGACTTGATTGACTCTGATTTCTGTCCACCAAATGCTGCAAGATCTACAGAGCTTTTTCAGATGCATAGAGGTATTCTGGCCTGTGTCTAACAGTCATCCTGTGATTACTCAGCATGTAATGAAGTGCCCTCTATGTAGAGTTCCCAGACTGACCAGAGGTTGACCAGAACTTCAACAACTGGAGAGCTCCATGATATTAATTCACACAGCAGTGAGCATCCAATCCTTGGCTTTAGCAGTATATGGTGTCAGTGGCTGCTGTGTAGAATCTCTGGGTCAGTAATGACACCTGCTGAGAGGCAAGTGGATGGCAGTTCAGAGCAGTGGGAGCGATCTTAGATGGGGTCTTGGAAATCAAAGGTTGTTATAGGTATGGAATGGGGTGAACTAAAATCCGGAGGAATGCATATGAGGTCCAGTCAACCAAAACCAAAGATGATGGGAACTTGAAGGAGAGTGGATGTTCAGGAAAGTATGGAACTGGGGAATACGGTGTGGAGGAGAAAAGATGACTAGTTGAACCACAGAGCTGTCAGAGCCATTTTAAGTGGCACTGGGAAGGGCAGAAATAGGATGGGAGTTGCTTGGACAGATGGTATTTCCTTCCTGCCAAAGAAAGGCTTGAAAGAAGTGACACAATAGTCACCAGAAAAGAGCTGGCTGCTTTGACCTGCTGCTACTCCACTGTTCCAGTGCCTTTTCCACAAGTCTACATGGGCAAACATTGATGGTCCTTCTGGTCACCAATATCCCACTAATGGCTCACCAGGACAGCTAATGAATAGTTCATGGCTTGATCCCTGTCCTGCCAGGAGTGTCATTACAGACCCATCAATGTTCTGCCTGCACCGTGCTGATTGGTTGGCATGACTATTGGTCTGTCTCTGCTTGTTCTGCTCCTGCTCAGTTTGGTGTGATGTCATAATGTGGGCAAGAGCAAGCAAATTGGCACTTCCCCCACTGCCACCCTGACCCCATGGTAAACCTTAATTTCAGCTCCTTATATTTCTGATATTATTGGGTTAAAAGGTTCTAAGAACCAACATTTCTTTGGAAGCAACATGCAGTTTAGGAAGAACTGATTATTTGACTACTGTGCAAATATTTAAATTTCTCTCACAAAAGTCAATCCTGATTGAAAATGCTATAACTAACATTGATTGCTATACAATATCTGTAAATGATTGCTGTCTTGGTCATTTTAAGGTCAATGTGATAATTAGGTACAATTGTTTGTTAGTTAACGACTTCCTTAACCTTTTAAAATCAAGTTCAGCTTTCAGTTCTTTTACTGGTGTTTTAATTAGTTACCCTTTTTAATTAGTCTGCAGCATCACCCAACGGATTACTTTTGGCATTTGACAGGGTTACAAGTAATTTAGATTCAACACTGGATGTCAGAATCTCTGTTTGGTAGAAAGATTATAGTTTGCAATCTTCACAAGGACTGGGGATAATCTACAGCTGTGGAAAAATCAATTTTTTCTAATACTTTTCTGACTTTATGGAACCAACTGGTATGACACCTTGATTCTCCCCAAATATTACAGCCTGGCAGAGAATTAAGATGCCAATCCCCACATTCTTGCAATCGGACAAGAAAGCATTAATCAATCAAATGGTATTGTTTAAATTTTCAAGGCTGTGAGCCTAGTGTGAGAAAGTGGGACTGGTATAGATAATGATATATTTCTGACAGTACAGAATCGACAGGCTGAAGAACCTCTTCCATATTATATGACTGTACAAAATAGGTGCTATCAGCAATCGTTCAATATTTGCGGTCTAGCTCATCTAGTTTGTTACAATCAGTTATGATAGTTATATACACACACAATCTAAGTATCTTATATCCAGAATATTCCTGTAACTATCATAGACATAGAGTCATACAGTGTAGAAACAGGCCATTCGGCCCACCTATGCTGACCAAACTACTCTAATCCCTTTTACTCCATTGGTCCACAGTCTACTATGCCCTGGCAGTTTAAGTACTCATCCAGATATTTCTTAAATATTGTGAGAATATCTACCTCCATCAGCCTCTCAGGCAGCACGTTCTGTATTTTTACCATGATCTGGGTGAAAGTTTTTCCTCAGATCACCTATAAACCACTTAAACTTGTGTCCTCTGATCCTTAGACACATCTACCATGAGGAAAATATTCTCATAACTTGGTCTGTCTATACCTCTTATAATTATGCATACATCAAGCAGACTCCCTCCTGAGTGACGTCTGCTCCAAGGAAAACAATCCTAGTATATCCATTCTCTCCTTATAACTAAGACTTTTCATCCCAGGCAACATCCTGGTGAATCTCCTGTGCACCCTCTCCAGAGCAATTGTGTCTTTCTGAGAGGGTGATAATCAGTACTGCACACAGCTTCTACCTGTGGCCTAACCAATGTTTTATAAAGTTGTAACAAGACTTCCTTGCTCCTATATTCTATACTCCAGCTAATGAGGGCAAGTATCCTGTATGACTTATATCCCAGCCTGTCTACCTGTGCTGAAAATGTGTTGCTGGAAAAGCGCAGCAGGTCAGGCAGCATCCAAGGAGTAGGAGGATCGACGTTTTGGGCATGAGCCCTTCTTCAGGAATTTTTCAGCTGCTGCACATTTTCAGCTCTGATCTCCAGCATCTGCAGTCCTCACTTTCTCTTAGAAGATGTCTACCTGTGCTGACATCTTCAGGAATCTATAGACTTGTATTCTAAGATCCCTTTGTTCCTCAATACTCCCAAACAACCTACCATTTGTTATGTTTCGCCTTCCCTTATTAGACCTCCCAAAATGCATCACTTTGCTCTCAACAACATGAAATTCTATCTGCCAGTGCTCTGCCCAATTTACCAGCTGATCAATATCAGACTGTAGCCAGAGACCATCCTTCTCTGTATCAACAACACAACCAGTTGTCATGTCATCTGCAAACTCACTAATTATACTTTCTACATTCCCATTCAAGTCCTTAATATACATAAGAAAGAACAAGGGTCCCAACACCTCTGGTACACCGCTAACTGGTCAGTCTAACTGATCTGTAAGTACCTGACCTATCCCTGTTGCCCTTCTTGAACAAAGGAACCACATTAGCTAACTTCCAGTCATCTGGCATTTCACCTGTGGCCAGTGAAAGATGAAATATATCCAGCTGGGCTCCAGCAATCTCCTCCATTGCCTCCCATAGCAACCTGGGTACATCTCATCAAGCCCTGGGGATTTATGCACCTTTATGTCTGCTAAAACATTTAAAACCTTCTCCATATTAATGTTAACACGTTCTAGAACCTCACCATCCTAACTGAAATCCTTGGCTACCGTTTCTTTCTCCTCTGTGAATAAAGATGTCCAGGGTGTAACCTGGTAAGTGGCTGCTGTGATTTTCTAGCACACTCTTAACTCTGCTTGCAAATCATTTGGACTTAACATGTTTGGTGAGATAATGCTAAATATGAATCAGTGAGCTGCTCTATTTCAAAGACAACAGATTAAGAGTTATGTTTACTTGATCTCTCTCAGGAACAAGATATGAATTGGATGTTCAGTCATGATTTCACTTCTCTCCTCAAGAAATGAGGAAATAAATAGTTATCTACTGGCCCTGGTCCTTTCATGACTGCCAGCTTGCTTGCTTGGCATTGTCTTTCTTCCAAATGCAAACACAGATTTCCACTTCTAACTCTCAATTTGGGGCCTCAAGTAATACTTAGTGGGCATAATATAAAAACAACTTGCTGACATATCAACTTTGTCACTAAAGAATAAACTAATCCCAGCAGAGAGAAAGATTTGAGTACAGGAGCAGGAAGGTCTTGCTGCAATTGATCAGAGGCTTGATGAGATCACACGTGGAGTACTGTGTGCAGTTTTGGTCTCTATATTGAGGAAGAATCTTCTGGCTATGGAAGGAATGCAAAGAATATTTACCGAGCTGATTATTGCATTGGCAGAACTGACATATGATGAGAAACTGGATCAGTTATGAATATATTCACTGAAGTTTAAAAGAAGGGAAAATCTCATAGAAGCCTATAAAATTCTAACAGGATAAATGTGGGAAGGATATTCCTGATGACCAGAGAGTTCAGAACTACAGAATCAAAGGATATTGGACAGGTCATTTAAGGCTAAGATAAGAAATTTCTTCACTCAGAGACAGGGATCCTGTGAAATTCTTTGCCATAGAAAACAGTTGAGGCCTAAATATTGACTATTTTCAAGAAAGAGTTAGATATGGTTCTTAGGGCTAAAGGGATCAAGGGATGTGGGGCGAGAGCAGGTCAGCGTACTGAGTTGGATGATCATCATATTGAATGGTGACCAGGCTTAAAGGATGGAATGGCTTACTCCTGCTCCTATTTTCTGTGTTTTGGAGGGATGTGACATTTGTTTCTCCCACTGTTAGCGATTTGTAGTAAATCTGTCAATAAAACTGGCTGCTGCTGCTACCCGCTCAGCCCAACTTTGGTGATTTATTTAAGGAGATATTTACTTTCTGATAAATGAATGGAGCAATATTGTCTAATTGGCTTGGATGTGCCTTTTGATTTGCAATGTTACCACATAGCTCTTATGTGTATTTAACCATATTGAAGTTGTTAGCACTCTGCAGGAAATACTATATTGACTTGTCTGTTTTTCAGGTTTGATCAGTTAACCTGCCTGCATTGGCATGCAGATTGGTTTTGTCAGATGTTCCTCTGATGCTGAGCAATGTCCGTGGACAAGGAATGAAAGGAAGGTCCTCAGGCCTGAAATTTCTTAATGATGAAAAGGACCTCTGGCTTAACCAAAATATCACCACAGTTCAGAACACAGTCCCTCAGCCTGGCGTCCATTATTGCTGGCGAAGGGTTGGGGGAGCAGGGGAGAGGGGGTTGTGGTTCAGAAAATGGGAAATGTTCAGGTTTACAAATCCATTATTCATGGAATACCTGATGAAGGAGCAGTGCTCCAAAAGCTAGTGCTTCCAAATAAACCATAACCAGGTGTTGTGTTATTTTTAACTTTGTCCACCCTAGTCCAATACCAGCACCTCCAAATCATTGTTCATGGAGGCTGATATGCAAGTTAAAGTACATCTGCCTTTAAAAGGCTAAAATTTAAGCCAGCGGGATGTCCAAAACATTAACTTGTACATTTTGCACTTTGTAGGAGAGGGTTTAAAGCCACTGGAGTTGCTTGGAGAAATAAGATAGCCTTTTGGATTAATCCACGGATACCTTTGGGAAAGGTCATGTGGCCTTTGGGATTGTTAATATTAAGCATGAATATGCATAAAAAGATAAATTGATCAGAATTGTGAAGAGAACTCTCAAAGCGTTGAGATATTTAAATTTCCTGGCCTTTAAAATTTTGGGCAAAGTACAGTCTGTACCTTTGAAGTAATTAGTGCTTGCTATCTTGGCTTGTTTCTTGATAGAAGACTGAGAGCCATTATTATAGGATTTGAGCGGCAGCACTCAATTCACAACCGTATCACAATGTCACAACATAATGCCTGTTAGCTCACAGCTTGAATGATAGCTCTGAATGATTGTCTTATGTGCGCTGGCAAAAGGTATGAATACAAATGCTAATTTTTATAAGGGGTTAAGTTGTGGAATGAATTTATTTGGAGTAAACATGTTTTTATAATCAATGAGATTTTTGTTTACAAATAGTATAGTCATCGATAGACACAACTTTATTTCATCTCAGCATTTTTCCTGAGGTCTACCCATGGTGATTAGTATGTGAGTTAGCACTGTTAACATGTTCATTGAAGAAATGACTGGAAATCATAAACTAACTTACTGCTGTTGTTGTTGGATTATAGGTTTTAGGGTATGAATATTGGAGGTATTCTCGCAATTACATTATTTGACTAAGATTAGTACAAATCATTAATATCTGCTGGTCTGGAGCAGGACAGAACACCAAAAAGAGAAAAAAAATATTGTTCAGTACTTGTTTTCATTCATGGTAACAGATATAAAAATAAACAAGATATTGCAGGCTATACTGATATATTCTCCATGGTGCTTACACAGAGAGTGTCATTCAGTGTAGTCCTTTTAGGCTACCACTGATATGAAGGTAACAAAGTTAACAAACTGTTTAAATAATGCTATATTAGTCAGAGCACTGAACAAGATGCCTAATATATCTTATAATCATTGTCTTCTGTTATTGCGAGTCAGAATAAAATAGAAGGAAAATACTGCAGCTGCTGAAGAGCTGAAACGACTCGGAGAAGCTCAGTATTTGTGGATGCTTCTGTGGAGAGGGAAACAGAGTTAATGTATTGAGTCCAACTTGACCCTTCTTCAGACACAAGCAGAGTTTGTTTTAGTTTTTTATAGTCTAGGCATTACATTGTCACTGAACTGATATGCATACAATTATCTTGAGAATTGAATTTCTGTACTTGTTTTTCTTATGATTAGAATTTCTTTTGCACCCACACTCTTTTAAAATCTGTTATCCCAACAAGACTTTTTTTATAAATGAAGTATACTTAGAAATTTCCCTGTGAAGGTTTTCTTTAAAAGGCCAGAAAGCCAAGTTGGAACAGTGACCTCAGTTCCTCAATTCCAAAACAGCATGTCATTGCAGTCGTGTGCAGACAGACAAGTCCTATAATGTTAATGGACACAATGTTTATACTTTTGGGTTCATGACAAATGGAATCAACACATTCTGACAATTAGTTCAGTTTTGCCTTTGGAAAAGAAAGTTCAAAGTTTTAGTTTGGATAAATTTGGAGGTTAGCTCAATGTAGAACAGTGATTCTTCTAGCAAGCAAATCAAGCTAGTTCAAGAAAGTCAGCTACCTCAGCCGACGTGGTTTCTGGTCTCTGGAAACTCTAAGCCAGGAAAGTTAGATGGAAAACTTCAAGTTATTAGAAATAAGAAATTTCATTCCACAAGAATTGTGAGGGGTTCATGCCAGCAGACTCAGAAAAGAATTATAAAATTGTTTGCACCATTCCAGAAACAGAAACTGAAGAAATTAAAAAAAAACAATGTTAAAAGTTGAGTTTGGATTGATAATTCTCTGGCATTGAGTTTCTGTGATGGATACTGTTGGGAAAACAGTTGAAACCTTGTTTTGCTATTTGTGCTAAGATGTTTCTACCTGTTTTTCATAGAATTGTTTGCTTATTTTGATTATGTAACAATCTTATGTTTTTTTTATTAAATAACATCTGTGGTCTCGTAAATATGTTTCAGCAACTGAACTCCATGTCAAACAATTGCAGAATTTAAATATATGATCTATTAAGCTAGGTTTAATTTTGGGATCTGACTTAACCAGTACTGCCATCAAGTGAGATTATAATAAATTACTATAATAAATAAAGAAAAACACATCAGTTCATTACCATATTGAAACCATGCATTTAGTTGAAGCTAAGATGA
Source organism: Chiloscyllium plagiosum (assembly GCF_004010195.1). Classification (NCBI taxonomy): domain Eukaryota; kingdom Metazoa; phylum Chordata; class Chondrichthyes; order Orectolobiformes; family Hemiscylliidae; genus Chiloscyllium; species Chiloscyllium plagiosum. The sequence continues at coordinate 53,519,924 of NC_057727.1, read as the reverse complement.
AAAGTGGTAATTGCCTTCAAGAATTAAACTCTCGTATCAATGAGCACTGCTAGATACTATTCATGTTGGATGGATATTATGGTGATCCTTCATCCTGGAAATTAACTGGATCAATGATAAAATAATACCAGTAAACATCTCGACTTTCTGTAATCAACAATTTCAACGTGTGGCTACATTATAATGACCTGAAATGAAAACAGAAAATGCTGGAAAAATTCAGATGGTCTGGCAGAATTTGCAGAAAGAGAAACAGAGTTAACTTTTTGAGTTTGATATGTAATCCAATTCATAACAATGAAATCAATATTCATAACAATGACCAGCCTATTATTCATTTCATACCAGAAATGTCCTCCATGCTGGGCATTGTGTCTCAGGATTAGTCCTTTGAAAATAAAATGGTCCCTTGGCAATGCATTATCTGAGTTATCCAGCTATTATATGCTAATTATCTGCAGACAAACCCTGAAAAGACACAGATTTTAGAATATGGATGTGAAGTCAGAACTCAATAAAAATCGGATACCTTGGAGTCATGGTTAATTAAATGCTAAACCCTGAAAGATCATTTCGTCAAAGCAAAGGTAAAAATAGCAACCAGAAAAAAAAATCATAAAGGAATTGGTCAACTCTAAATGAGAAACTGATCTGAGAGAATTACAACTAATTGCCCTTGCCCTGTGTGACTGAGCAGCTGAATATGTCTGAATATTCACTTTGTGAATTCCCTCCCAGGCTAAGAAATTGGATCCCACCCTCAGCACAGCTTGTATGGATTAAAGCGTTAGTTACATGTTTTCTCTGGGACCATCTGCTGAATATGTACATTAAGGGCTCTGTGATAAAGACATGACATCACTTTGAACTGAAGTCTAAGTCAATAGGACTGCAGAAGATGTTGCCTCTCATCATCCCGCATATAGATATGTGGACATTTTAATTAAAGTTTGTTAATGTTCACTCACAAGAGTATAGACCTCATCATACTATAGCTGGCTGAGCATATATTGGCTGCCTGAAGATTACTAAAGTGTGTCACTTGTAGCTGCTTGTTGGTTTCTTTTTCCCACCAAATAAGTTACATCAAGAGTGGAATGAACAAACCAGTCAAGTGAGATCTGTCACCTTCTCTTCCAGAAGGTTGAGCCAAGGGTCTGCTTCTCACAAATCCCTAGACTGCAACCCCTATATCTGCCACCATTTTAGACAAAGGCACTAGAATTATGTAATTATCCAGAGATATTCATCCCACCAGAAGCCAGCAGAGCATGGCCCGCTTATTGTAAATTGTCTCACAACTCGTGACACTTGCCGCAGATGTGGATAAACAGGCAAATGAATAAAATCATCTATGACTGGTCGAAGCACCCCAAATAGTGAAACATGTAGAGCAGCCTTTACTACCACAGCAATATTGCCTTGAAGATGTAAAGATGTTGTAACTTTAGCACGTGTGGAACATCGGTGAGGGAAGGTGTAAAAGCACAAGGGAAAGAGACCATGTTCCAATCACATCTTGTAAACCAAGGCTGGGATAAAAATGATCTTCCATATCATTCAATATGTTCTTGGTTTTATTTTACATCTTGTCTCTGATTGTATCATGTTTAGTAGCTATGTGCCAGCCTTGCCTCACTGAGAAGAACCTCACTTCTAAACATTATGAGGTTAAATCCCAATCCGGATGGATTAAATAAACTGATATTGCAGTGCAGTACTGAGGGAAGTGCAATCTTATGGACTAGGTTCTGTCCGCCCTCTTAGATGGACATAAAAGTTCAATACCACAATTTCAAAGAACAGCTGAAGCCACTCTCCCTGCATGGTGACTAACATCTCTCTCTCTCAGCCAACACCTAATACATGTTCTGGCCATTTCTCATTCCTGCTTTTAGGACTTCACTGTAAGGAAATCAGGGACTGCATATCCTTTATTACAATGCTGACTGCACTTCAAAAAACATTTACTTGTTTGTAAAATGCTTTGCTATGTTCTGAGATCATGAAAGGAGCGATATGAATGGAAATCTTCATTTTGTTTTACTAATGTGTATTGGGGAGCGGGAATTGCCAAGTTATATAGATGATTACCAGATTTCATTGATACCCATTCAGATAATGTGAATCATCTATCACTTCTCCAGCAAATACTGTGGTTAGATCATCCTGTTCCTCAACTTGGTAGAAATTAAGTGGGTAAATTTCTTTAGGGATTTCCCTACTCTGTTTTTCAAATTCATATGGTAGCACAGTCTATGCTTAAAAACCAGGTTTTAATCAAATTTGTTGAATTACTGTCATTGTGGGCAAAAGCCATGAGAAACGTATTTCCCATAACCAATTTGGCCTTAAATAGCAAACTTTCAAAACAGACACATGTTGAATCCAATGATTTTTGTGCAGAATTGTTGCCTAGTACTGATATCTAAAACTGTTAGTGTATGAAGCCCAATTAAGTTAGTAAAATTTACAGTGTCCCTCAAAGCCAAGCTCCTCTTTCATCTGAGCTGTGATAATTTCCCTAATATCCTATCTCTGTCCCTGCAAGTGAAATAAGCACCAAGTGTGAGCTTGTGACTGACATCGTAAATAAGCTAGTCTTGTGTTCTGCGGAGGCGTCAATAACCTTTTGAATTACACTCACTGCAATGTATTGAATCGTCGTTCTAGCTCAAAACCACTATGGAGCCAAACATTAATTAGGTTTGTCTTCAAAGTGCATGTACAGTCAGTTCTGTAGGCATCTACCCACTATCTGTTTGGCTGCAGCTGTGGCCTTGTTGCCTCACCAGGTGCACATCATCTTAATTATTTCTGTCTACTGTGGTGCACACTAAAGTCAGAGAAATGAGTTTAGCAAGTTCCTGAATTTGTAAACCTTTGGACCTTTTGTGGTATAAGTACTACATTGAATAATAAAAAAAATTCTACAGCCTTTTTAGGTCGGGGTTCCAAATACCGACTACCCTTTGAGTGAAGAAGTGCTGCCAGATTTCAATCCTGAAATAATGATTCTAATGTGCTGTCATAAGATTTTCTCATCAGAAGAATTGTATTGTGTTTATCTACCCGACATAATCGCTGCATCATTTTAAATATCTCAATTAAATCACTCTTCTATACACAAAGGAATAGATGCACTCGATGCAATTTGTCTTTGTAATTAAACTTTGAATGTGACTGTTGGATTTTCTTGACCTACGGAGGTTAAGCAAATATTCAATTCAATTTATGTTGCTTAGGTGCTGCAGTCTGTGAGCAAAATGACACAATTCACTACTGTGAGATTATTCACAGGACCTTTTCTCAGTGTTTTATAAATTCCTCTGTGGAACATCTTCACCTGAACAGAAATTGAACTAATCTCCGAGCTCAGATGGTAAATAGTAAAATGGGGGTGCATTTAAATTTGTAGGGCTGGGGTGAGGGGTGGGTTGACTCATTGGCCTAGTTTTGGAAGTACCAGATAAGGCAAAAGAGAGAAGATGGGGAGCAGGAAAAAGGAATTGAGGGGAATTTTTGAATGTTGAGAGTGAACAAGAAATAGGCAACTTTCAATAGGCAAGAAAAAGATAAGGGCAGGGTTAAAATGTATGTAAGTAAATGGATGGTGTGTAGTGACAACATTGGAGAACTTGAAGAAGAAATTGCTCGAGGGACATATGACATAGTAGCATTGAGTTGGCTCCAGCCAGAACAGGGCTAAATACTTAAAGTCCCAGGTTAGAAGGCTTTTAGTAAAAGCAAGTTGTGTATAAAGGTAGGAGGTGTAGCAATCATGGTCAAAGACAGTATCATAATCTTTCAATGACATGCAGTTCCTGAATTAGAATCTACATGGTCATAGATGAGAATCAGAGGGGGAGCAGAATTTAGGTATTTATGATAGACCTCCAAGTAGTGGGGAGAGAGCAGAAAAGAGCATTTGTAGGCAAGTTATGGAAATCTGCAGGACAAGTAAGGTTGTGATAGTTGGTGATTTCAATTACCCTAATGTAGACCTTGTAGGGTGTCGGGCAGGGAAGGGGAGAAATTCCTGCAATGTGTGTGGGAGAACTTGGTGGAACAGTATATTTCCAGTGCAACCAGAGAGAGAGCTATGCTGAATCTGGTTTTAGGAAATGAGCTAGGCGAAATAGAGAACATCAGAGTGAGAGAGCAAATGGGAAATAGTGATCATAATATAATAAAGTTCAATATTAAATTGGAGAAGGATAGAAAAGAATTTATGGGTTTAAAATCTGAAGTGGAGCGAGTTGATTGGAAATACATTTTGGTTGATAAAACAGGAAATGAGAAATGGGAGACTTTCAAAAAAAGTAATGATTAAGGTGCAAACTAGTGATATACCCATGAGAAATAAATATGGGATATTCAATGCTAGCTTGTAGGCAAAGGATGCATACTGGAATAATAATAGCAATAGAAATCAGGAAGAGTATCTCAAATGCAGGAGAGACATTAAAAGGAAGCATAAGAAAATGATGGCAGGCTGCACTAAAACAAATAGAAAATGCTCTCAATCCATATTAAAGGTAAAAAAATTAGTGAAGGATGAGAGTGGGCCAGTAAATAACATGCAGGATAAGCTACTCATTGAAGAAAAGGGTATGGCAGAGGTACTAAATAACTACTTTGCTTTTGTCTTTATGAAATTAAACAATGGTGACAATGCCCTCATTGACAATGAGGGTGTTCAGCTTAGATTAGTGATAGATAAATAAGAGATGGTAAAATGACTGACAGCACCCCAGGTAGTGAAGTCACTAGGCCCTGATGGGATGCATCCCAGATTGCTGAGAAAGGTAAGGGAGCAAATTGTGGAGCAGTTGGCAGAAATTTTCCAGGCCTCTCTGAACACAGGATTAGTCTCGGGGAACTGGAGGATTACAAATGTGACACCATTGTTTAAAAAAGCGGGCAAAAGACAGCTTAGGAAACTTCTCAGCTTGATATCAGTATTGGGAAAACTGATGGAGGCTATTACACAAATAAGATAAATATTCATTTAGAGGAAAATAAATTAATATTAGCTAGTCAACATGGCTTTCTCAAGGGCAAGTCATGTCTGAAAAATTTAATTAAGTTCTTTGATGACACAGGCCGTGGATGAGGGAATACTGTGAATGTTGTATATTTGCACTTTCAGAAAGCATTTGAAACAGTGCTACATGGCAGGCTAGTTAACATATTAGAAATGTTTGGGATTGATGGGATCTTAGGAGGATGGATTAGAAGGTAGCTAAAAGGTAGGAAATAGAGAGTAGGTATAGATCGCCATTTCTCAGACTGAGATGACTTGAAAGCAATGTTCCCTGGAGTGGTGTTAAGACCTTTGAGTGTTTTGGTTTATATAAACAATTTGGAAATAGATATTGAGGGCAAAATCTCTAAATGTACAGATGATACTGATCTAGGGAGAATAGTGAATTGTGAGGATGACACTGAGGGACTTCAGAGGGACATTGACAAGTTGACCAAATAGGCAGACACTTGGCAAATGAATTTCAATGTAGAGAAAAGCGTGGTCATGTATTTTGGTTGAAGAAACATAGAGGGACAGTACAGGCTCAATATTACAACTTTGAGGGTAATACAGGAGCAGAGGGACATCAGAGATTGCATGACAATTCTCTGAAGGTGGCCATGCAAGTTGAACAGTTGTTAAGAAGGCTTATAGCATCCTTAGTTTTATAAATAGAGACAGAGAGAATAAAAGCAAGGAAATGATGCTATACCTCAACAAATCATTGGTCAGACCACATTCGGAGGATTGCAATGAAATCAACAAATACTGGAGATCACAGTGAGTCAAACAGCATCCATGCAGAGAGAACAAGCTAATGTTTTGAGTACAGATGATTCTTCAACAGACAAGAGTCTGATGAAGGCCCTGATGAAGAGTCATCTAGACTCAACATTAGCTTGCTCTCTCCCCATGGATGCTGTCTGACCCACTGAAATCTCCAGCATTTGTTGTTTTCAATACAACTTCCAGCATCTGCAGAAATTTGCTGCTACTTTGGAAAATTGTGTTCACTTCTGGGCACCTTATTTAAGGATGGATGTTAAAGCCCTGGAGAGAGTACAAAAGAGATTGACTAGCATGGTACCAGGAATGAAGAATTTTTGATTCAAGGAAAGATGAAAGAAATTGGACTTTTAGAGCAGAGAAGTTTAAGGTGTGATCTTGTTGAGGCGTTCAAAATCATGAACAATTTTGACATGGTAAAGAAGGATATTCTATTTCCACTATGTCAGGAACTCGGGGGTCACAATTTCAAGATTGTCAGCCAGAGAGCTAGGAGTGAATGAAGAGAAACTTCTTTACTCAGAGAGCTGTTCCAATTTGGAATATGCTGCCTGGGAGAATGTTGGATGCAATTCCATGGGTGGTTTCAAAAGAGAGCTGGATATATATTTGAAAGTGATGAACCTAGAGGGCGACAGAGATTGGGCCGACTGGGAGGCAGCTGTTTTGGGAGCCAGTATAGAGATAATGCATCAAATGGCCTCCTCTACATAAAATTCTATGATTCTGTTGTTCTATCTAAGAGATCCTCAGGAAAGATCAGTTAAATGTATTATTCTAAAATGAAGCAGCCAGTAAAACAGGCAGCTTCCTAGGTTGGAAAAGAAACTATTTTTAAAAAAAATCAGTTTAAGAAGGATGCAGTGCCACAGTCTATGGACTAGATTTGCAAGCTATTAATTATTTTCTAGTACGCGTGGTTTAAGATCACAATAACTATACAAATTACATTTTTACAATTAACTTTCTTTAATCTCTTGTGGAATATATCACTGCTGGCTGGTCAGCATTTGTTGCCCTTGAGAAGGTGGTGATGAACTACGTTCTTGAACCACTGCAGTCCATGTGCTGTAGGTAGACCCACAATTGTGTTGGGGAGGGAATTCCAGGATTTTGACCTAGACACAATGAAGGATTGACGATATATTTCCAAGTCATGTGAGTGGCTTGGAGGAGAACAGCAGACATATATCTGCTGTCCTTGTCATTCTGGATGGAAGTAGTCACAGGGTTAGAAGGTCCTGACTAAGAATCTTTGGCAAATTTCTGCATGGATCTTGTAGCGACTGCACACTGCTGCTACTGAGTATCAGGATGGAGAGAGTGGATGTTTCTGGATAGAGTGCCAATCAAGCGGGCTTCTTTGTCTTGGATGGTGTCAAGCTTCTTGAGTGTTGTTGGGGCTGCATTCATCCAGACAAATGGAGGATATTTCACCACACTCCGAATTTGTGTTTTGTAGATGGTGGACATGCTTCAGGGAGTCAAGAGGTGCATTACTTGTTGCAGTATTTCTAGCTTCTGACCTGCTCTTGTAGCCAATATGTTTATTAGTTAAGTCCATTTGAGTTTCTAGCCAATGGTAATCACCAGAATGTTGGTGGTGGGAAAGTCAGTGATGGTAACACTATTGAATGTCAAGGGGCAGTGGTTAGATTGTCTCTTATTGAAGATAGTCATTGCCTAGTATTTGTGTGGCACTATTGTTACTCGTCACTTGTCAGCCCAAACCTGAATATTGTCCATGTCTTGTTGCATTTGAGCATGGACTGCTTCAGTGTCGGGGGAGTCGTGAATAATGCTGAATATTGTGCAGTCCTTAGCAAATATCCCCACTTCTGCTCTTAGGATGGAGGGAAGGTCATTAGGCCTAAGGCACTACCCGGAGGAACTCTTGCAGTGATGTCCTGGAGCTGAGATAACTGACCTTCAACAAACACAGCTATCTTTCTATGCTCCAGTTTGATTCCAAACATCGGGGAGTTTTCCTGCGGTACCCATTGATTCCAGTTTTGCTAGGTCCGCTTGAAACCATGCTTGGCTAAATGTGGCCTTGATGTAAAGGCTGTCATTTTCACCTCACCTCTGGAATTCAACTCTTTTGAGCATGTTTGAACCATGGCCGTAAAAGAGGTTAAGATGGAGTGGTCCTGGCAAAACCCAAACTGGGCATCACTGAGTAGGTTATTCCTGATTGATAGCACTGTTGATGACACCTTCCATCAACCATTTCCTGATGATCAAGAGTGACTGATGGAGCAATAATTGGTTGGGTTGGATCTGTTCTCCTTTTCTGTGCAGGAAATACCTGGCAATTTGTTACATTGTTGAGCATATGCCAATATTGTAGCTGTACTGGAACAGCTTGGCTCATAATGTGACAACTTTAGGAACACAAGTCTTCAGTACTATTGCCAGAATGTTTCTAGGGCACATGGCCTTTGCAGTATCCAGTGCCTCCAGCTGTTTCTCAATGTCATGTGGAATGAATTTGATTGGCTGAAGAATGACAATGATGCGGCCTGGGATCACTGGCAGAGGCTGCTCTGTTTATATGGTAAACCAAAAATATTTGTGTTAATGCTGGAAATACTCAACAGGTTAGGCAGCATCTGTGGAGAGAAACAAAATTAATGTTTCATATTAATCAGAACTCAAGGAGTCTAGGCGAAAGTGGACACTGCAGATGCTGGAGATTAGAGTCAAGATTAGAGTGGTGGTGGAAAAGCACAGCAGGTCAGATAGCATTTCCTGATGAAGGGCTTTTGCCTGAAACGTCGATTTTCCTGCTCCTCGGATGCTGCCTGACCTGCTGTGCTTTTCCAGCACTACTCTAATTAGAAGTCGAGGAGTGTCTAGTCAGTGTTACTTTATCTCACAGATGATAAGGATCCTAAGGAAGCATGGGATAAAATTGTTGGTGAAAGGATCTAAGAGTACTGTTCTGTTCACCAGTGTACCATGTAAACTCTGGGGACAGATGGCTCAAAATGGTAAGACGCAAATACCAAAGCACCATCATGTTTACACACCAATGTAATATCCAGTTGAAAAGTGGTACATGGAAGGATTGTGAAACAGCCACAAAGTTGCACTATTAATGCACCATGCTTGGGAAAAGCCCAGGAAGTGAGCAGGTAAAGGTAAAGTCACCACAGTTCCAAAGGACTGCTCTTTCTTGAGTGTGAGAGAGGGAAAGAGACAGAGACACACATAACTGGTGGTGAGCTTAACTAGAGGGTCACAACACTTCAGGTGATGGTCAAGGTTGAGAAGGCTGAATCATGATGGCATTCTCAGCCAGTACAGTACAGTGGGCAGCATGTGGCTCAGTAGTTAGCACGACTACCTCACAGCACCAGGGACCTGGGTTTAATTCCTGCCTTGGGTGACTATCTGTGTGGAGTTTGCACATTCTCCCTGTGTCTGCGTGGGTTTCCTCCCACAATCCAAAGATGTGCAGGTTAGGTGAATTGGCCATGTTAAATTGCCCACAGTATTAGGTGACATTAGTCAGTGGTAAATATAGGGTAGGGAAATGGGTCTGGGTGCGTTACTGTTTGGAGGGTCGGTGTGAACTTGTTGGGCCGAAGGGCCTATTTCCATACTAGAGGAAATCTAACTTAATTGAAACCACGCTATTGGCATCATTCAGCTTTGCAAACGAGCTGTGCTGTATAGCCATGGGAGATCCTAAGTTTTTTTTTATTCGTATTGAAGCAGCAAGCCTCAGTTGGTATTATGTATACATTCAGTGAGTTATATACACAAGAATGTCCCCTTGGGTGAAATTGTAGCTATACCAAGCAGCACCTGTGAAACCTACTTTGGCTTGAGTTTACTTCCAAGAGTGGAGGAAAGAAAGTTAGAAAGAAGGCTGAAAAAAATAAAAGTTGTATTTGGGTTTAGCAAATGCCTCTGAGATGTTATTGTTAATCTCATTAGATGAATAAATATTTAGCTATTTAATCAGATGTTGTGCAGATAATGTGAGCAAGGAACCTGGTGTGTCATTAGTTTCAGGTCATTCTGTCAGTGCTAATCTGATTACAAGGCTGATTCCCAATTTACAAACGTGACTTATTTTATTAGAACATTTGAGGGAAGTGTTCATTATTCACCACTTGGGATTTGTCTATCACAATTAGTCATCCTCTGGTGCCATACTTTGAGATAAACCACTCAGTCATAATGATTGAAATGAATTTGAATTTTAGTTTATGGGAAATAATTGTGTAAACCCCTTGATGAGTCAGGATTAATATTCCCTTTAGTTCCTCTTCACTGGGGTGCTGTATAGGAAAACTATACTCTCAGGTTTAATCCAAGTTTAGTCTTCTGCACAAAGTAACCTGTGGGGATTAGGTTTGCTACTTTATCTCTGGCCAAATAAATGACACCACCATTAACTTTTGTTTTCTAAATCTCACTGCAGAGGAAACGTGCAATTCGAAAATTGTTATCCACTTGGCAACAGTCTCATCTCTGAATGAGAAATTAAAGGTTCAGGAGCCACTTTCGTACCTGAGCACATAACCTCGGCTGATATTTCCATTCAAGCGAGTGCGAACTCTCAAATGATGTAGTAAACAGAGATGTCTCAATCTGTTCAGGTGACTCGAATGGAAAAGCAGAGAATTCTCCTCATATCCGACCCAGCACATTCAACCCTCCACCAACTCCATAGGCATTTGTATTTCTCAGTTAAAACAAAATATGTTGTTTATTTGTGGAACATGGACATCACTGGCGCGGATAACATTTTTTGGCCACATCTAATTGCTATCGAGAAGTTGTTGGTGAGTTGCCTTCATCGACTGCAATGTGGTGTTAGTACATTCTCAGTGCTGATGGGGAGGGAGTTCCAGTAGTTGACATTATGACCACAAATGAATCCAATAAATTCTAACTCAAGGTGATGTGTATGTTAGACAAAGAACCTCAGCTGATGGTGTTCTTATCTACTGTACCTACTTCTCTCGGTGTCCTATTTGTTAAGGACACAAGAAATAAGAACAGGAGTAGACCATACATCCATTGAGCCTATTCTGTCATTCAAGACAATCATGGCTGAACTTAGCTTCAACTCCACTTTTTTATCTCCTCCTCATATCTTTTAATTCGCTAAGAGACCAACATTATGAAAGGCCCTCCCATTCCAGTTATAATCTCTTCCAACCTCTTCCATTGGGCAGAAGATACAAAAGATTAAGTACCAACAAATTCAAGAACAGCTGCTTCCCTGCTGTTATTAGACTTCTGAATGGACCTCTCAAATTTTAAAATTAATGTTGACCTTGGCAGCCATAACATTGCACTCCTCAGTGTACCGAGGTACACATGACAATAATAAATCAAATTAAATTAAATCAATCAGAAGATCAAAAATGTATTCATGCTGGCCATAAAGGAGAATTCCATAGATTCCTAACGATTCGAGAGGACCTTTCTCCTCAACTCAGTCATAAATGATCAGTCCCTGATCCCAAATCTGTGTCTCCATGTCTTAGAGTCCCTGACTAGCAAAAACAATCTCTCAGCTTACCCAATTGAACCCCTTGGAATCATGTGAGGCAGCATCTGAGGAGCAGGAGAGTCAACGTTTTGAGCGTAAGCCCTTCATCATATTCCTGATGAAGGATTTATGTCTGAAACATTGACTCTCCTGCTCCTTGGATGCTGCCTGACCTTCTGTGCTTTTCCAGCACCACTCTGATCTCCAGCATCTGCAATCCTCACTTTCTCCCCTTCAGCATCATGTAGGTTTCAATTACCTTATAATCTTAGAAACACCTGAAAATATAGACCCAATTTGCTCATCCTCTCATCAAAAGACTACTGCCCCATCCAGGAATTAATTTAATGAACCTTCACTGCACTGCTTCAGATGCATTTTCTTTAATGTGAAAATTAAAACTGCACACTGTATTCCAGCTTTGGACGGTGGTGTTAAGGAGCCTTGTGTGAGTTGAGAGGTGAATTACTGCAGAATTCCCAGCCTTTGATTACTCCTATAGTGTCCAAAGTTAAAAATCACACAACACTAGGTTATAGTCCAACAGGTTTAATTGGACGCACACTAGCTTTCGGAGCGACGCTCCTTCATCAGGTGATAGTGTAGGGCTCGATCGTAACAGTGTGATGTAACTGAAATTATACATTGAAAAATTGATTGTCTGTTAAGCCTTTCATCTGTTAGAATACAGTAATAGTTTCACTTCTTTTATGTGTAAATGACAAAACCTTTTTTTTAAAGTTGCATTCTCGGGTTAGCTGTTAACAATGGTGATAGCTAGACAATATGTTGAAGGTGTTGGCCCCCTGTGTTCTCTATCTATGCCATGATGTTTAGATTGATTCTAATCTAAAAAGTGAGATAACAGAGTTTTACATAAATTCATGCAGTGTTTGAGCTCAGAGTTCTATATGAATGCATGCAGTTTTTGAGAAAAGTACAATGTAACTCTGCAAGTACAAATTCACCCCACAAAATATATGTGTGCATGTGGGTCTTTGTCTGTCTGTGTGTGTGTGTCTGTCTGGGGTGGGGGTTGTGAGTGTGAGAAAGTGTGTGTGTGTAGTGAGTGCAGAGTGTCTTAAGTCTGTGAGGGGGTGCAAGTGTGAGTGTGGGAGTGTGTGTGTCGATAAGGGTGTGTGTGGGTGTCTGTGTGCGTGTCTGTGTGTACCTGTGCCCGTGTGTATGTGAGAGTGTGTGTGTAGGAATATCTGTGTGTGTGTAGTGCAATAGTGATCACCTGTAATGTGACATGAACCCAAGGTCCCCGGTTGAGGCCGTCCCTATGGGTACCGAACTTAGCTATCCTATAGTGTCAGTATTTATATAGCTGGTCCAGTTTAATGTTTGGTTAATTATAACCCCTGGGATGTTGATAGTGGGAGATTCAGTGAGGATATTGCCATTGAATGTCACGGGAATGTGATTCGATTCTTGGAGCTGGTCTTTGCCTGGCATTCGTGTGGTTGCATAAGTGATACTCATTATAAATCACCTGCTATTTTTGTCTGTTAAACTGCTGCAAGTACACTTATATAAAAAACAATTCAGAGGTCATGAAAGGTACTTTATCAATTCACTTTTATTTGTTCTTCATTCAACTTGACTGACAGCCATACAACAGGAGGGAGACCATTTGTGGTGTTTGCTGACAACACACATTCTGCCACATAAATTGAAAGGTTGCTTTGCTATGTATTTGTCAGCGGGTGGTCATTACTTCAGAGATAAACAAATCCTCATTTATATTTATTTTCAATAGATGTGTAACTGGCATGTGGGTGCAATGGAGCAGCAATGGCACTCTTGTGTCTAACTTGAAAGGTTGTAGACACAAGAAATCTAACTAAGGCGGTCCACTCACTCAAGTACTTGGGGAGGGCCATGGTGTAAGAGGCTAGATTAGAGTGGTGCTGGAAAAGCACAGCAGGTCAGGCAGTATCCAAGGAACAGGAAAACCGATGTTTTAGGCAAAAGCCCTTCATCAGGAATGAAGGCAGGGAGCCTCTGGCAAAAGCCCTTCATCAGGAATGAAGGCAGGGAGCCTCTGAGGTGGAGAGATAAATGGGAGGGGGTGCGACTGGGGAGAAAGTGGCAAAGAGTGTCAGAGGTGCCATCTTTTGAAAGAAACATTAAACCAAGGCCCCACTTGCCTCTATTGCACAATATTGAAAAAGAGCAGAGCTTCAGAAGCTGAGGGGTGACCTTATAGAGGTTTATAAAATCATGAGGGGCATGGATAGGTAAATACAAAAGGTCATTTCCCTAGGGTGAGGGATTCCAGAACTCAAGGGGGTGGGTTTAAGGTGAGGGGGAAAAGATTTAAAAGGGACCATAGGGGCAACATTTTCACACAGAGGGCGGTGCATGAATGAAATGAGCTACCAGAGGGGGTAGTGGAAACATTTAAAAGGCATCTGGATGGGTATATGAATAGGAAGGGTTTACAGGGATATGGGCCAATTGCTAGCAAATGGGACTTGATTAATTAAGGATATTCTGGGTTGGCATTGATGAGTTGGACCAAAGGGTCTGTTCCCGTGCTGTACATCTCTCTAACTCTATCGTGGCCAATATTCAATCCCTCACATACATCACTGAGACAGATTATTTGATCATTGTAACATAGGTGTTTTGGGGCCCTTGTTGTGAACAGCTTGGTTGTTGTACTTCTGACTTTACTATAGGAACTGCAACTCAGAGCATTCAATTGGCTGTAAAGTGCTTTGGGATATCTTGAGTTCATTAAGCAATAAGACTCCTGTTCCATTAATATCTTGGCTCAAAGGTGCACTAACATAAATAGGAGCAGGAGTAGGCCATCCAGACTACCTGTGTCTCTGGATTAAAAGTACAGGGATAATACCACTAGGCCAATGTCTCACCAACTACTGAAAAATTAGCTCTTCAAAGGGAAATGAAAGCTTGAATCCACAATTGTTTTAGAAGTTCAAGCGATCTGGGTTAGGTTCTGCATAAACGCTCAATGTGTCTGGCTCTACGTTAGTGCTATGTCTATGTGTCTGGCTCTGCGTTAGCGCTCTGTTGATGGGTGGGCTCTGCATTAGTGGTCTGTATAAGGATCTGACTCTGTATTAGTGCTCTGTATATGGATCTGGCTCTGTGTTAGTGCTCTGTATATAGATCTGGCTCTGTGTTAATGCTGTGTATAGGATCTGGCTCTTTGTTAGCGCTCTGTCTATGGGTCTGTGTTAGCAGTCTGTATATGGTTTGGACTGTGTTAGCACTCTGTCTATAGGTCTGACTGGGTTAGCGCTCTGTCTATGAGTCTGGCCCTATGTTAGCGTTCAATGTATTGGTCTGGCTCTGTGTTAGTGCTCTAAACATGGGTGTAGCTTTGTGTTAGTGCTGTTTCTCTGGATCTGGCTCTGTATTAGTGCTCTGTATATGGGTCTGGCTCTGTGTTAGTGGTCTGTGCATACATATGGCTCTGTGTTAGTGCTCTATGCATGGGTCTTGCTCTGCGTTAGTGCTGTGTGCATAAGTCTGGCTCTGTGTTAGCATTCTGTGCATAAGTTTGGCTCTGTGTTAGTGCTCAGGGAAATGGTCTGGCTCTGTGTTAGCGCACTGTTCATGGGTCTGGCTTTGTGTTAGCGCTCTGTGCATGTGTCTGGCTCTGTGTTAGTGCTCAGTGTATGGATCTGGCTCTGTGTTAGTGCTCTAAACATGAGTCTAGCTTTGTGTTAGTGCTCTGTCTCAGGGTCTGGCTCTGTATTAGTGCTCTGTATATGGGTCTGGCTCTGCTTTAGTGCTCTATGTATGGGTGTGGCTCCGTGCTTGCTCTCCATTGTATGGACCTGGCTTTGCATAAACACTGTGTCTGTGGGTCTGGCTCTGCATTAACGCTCTGTACATTGTTCTGGCTCTGTGCTAGTGCTCTGTCTATGGATTTGGCTCTGTGTTAGTGCTCTGTGTGTGGGTTTTGTTCTGTGTTGGTGCTCTGTCTCTGGATCTGGCTCTGTGTTGGGACTCTGTATATGGATCTGACTCTGTGTTAATGCTCTATGTATGGGTCTGGCTCTGCGTCTATGCTCTGTTTTAGCGCTGTATATATGGACCTGGCTCTGGGTCAGTGCTCAGTATCTGGGTCTGGCTCTGTGTTAGTGCTGTGTCTATGGATTTGTCTCTGTGTTAGTGGTCTGTCTATGGGTCTAGCTCTGTGTTAGTGCTCTGTACATGGGTTTAATTCTCTGTTTGTACTCTCTCTCTGGCTCTGTGTTAGTACTCTGTGTATGCGTCTGGCTCTGTGTATGGGTCTAGTTCTGTGTTAGCGCTCTGTACATGGGTCTGACTCTGTGTTTGCACTCAGTGTATTAGTCTGGCTCTGTGCTAGTGCTCTAAACATGGTCTGACTGTGTTAGTGCTCAGTCTCTGGATCTGGCTCTGTGTTCTGTATATGGGTCTGGCTCTGCTTTAGTGCTCGGTATATAGGTCTGTCTCTGTTTTAGTGCTCTGTGTATGGGTCACGTTCTGTGTTAGTACTCTGTATGGGTCTGGCTCTGTGTTCGTGCTCTGTGTATGGGTCTGGCTCTGTGTTAACGCTCTGTACATTGTTCTGACTTTGTGTTAGTGCTCTTTGTAGGGATATGACTCTGTGTTGCGCTTGATCTTCTCATGTGGCTCTGTTTCAGTGCTCTGTACATTGTGCTGGCTCTGTGTTAGCACTCTGTGTATGGGTCTGGCTCTGTGTTAACGCTCTGTACATTGTTCTGACTTTGTGTTAGTGCTCTTTGTAGGGATATGGCTCTGTGTTGCGCTTGATCTTCTCATGTGGCTCTGTTTCAGTGCTCTGTACATTGTGCTGGCTCTGTGTTAGTGCTCTGTCTATGGATCTGGCTCTGTGTTAGTGCTCTATCTATTTGTCTGGCTTTGTTTTAGCACTCTGTGTATGGGTCTGGCTCTGTGCATGGGTCTGACTCTGTGTTAGCGGTCTGTATATGGGCTGGACTGTGTTAGCACTGTCTATAGGTCTGACTGGGTTAGCACTCTGTCTATGTGTCTGGCCCTGTGTCAGTGCTCTGTGCATGGGTCTGGTTCTGTGTTACTGCTCTGTGCATGGGATCTGGCTCTGTGTTAGTGCTCTGACCCTGCATCTGACTCTGTGTTAGTGCTCTGTGTGTGCTCTCTGTGTATGGGTCTGGCTCTGTGTTAGCGCTCTGTCTATGGTCTGGCTCTGTATAAGGATCTGTCTCTGTGTTAGTGCTCTGTATATGGGTCTGGCTCTGCTTTAGTGCTCGGTGTATGGGTCTGTCTCTGTGTTAGTGCTCTGTATATGGGTCAGGTTCTGTGTTAGTACTCTGTATAGGTCTGGTTCTGTGTTCATGCTCTGTGTATGTGTCTGGCCCTGTGATAACGCTCTGTGTATGGTTCTCGCTCTCTGTTAGCGTACTATGTATGAGTCTGGCTCTGTGTTAGCGCTCTGTCTATGTGTCTTGACCTGTGTTAGTGCTCTGTTCATGGGTCTGGCTCTGTGCTAGTGCTCTGTATATGTGTCTGGCTCTGCATTAGTGCTCTGTGTATTGACCTGGCTCTGGGTTAATGCTTTGTATATGGGTCTGACTGTGTTCACGCTCTGTGTATGGGTCTGACTCTGTATTAGCACTCTGTCTATGCGTCTGGCCCTGTGTTAGTGCTCTGTGTATGGACCCGGCTCTGTGCTAGCGCTCTGTGTATGGACCTGGCTCTGCATTAGTGCTTTGTATGTGGGTCTGACTGTGTTCGTGCTCTGTGTATGGGTCTGGCTCTGTGTTAGTCCTCTAGTATTGGTCTGGCTCTGTGTTAGCTCTCTGTACATTATTCTGGCTGTGTTAGTGCTCTTTGTAGGGATATTGGCTCTGTGTTAGTGCACCGTGTATGGGTCTTGTCCTGTGTTAGCGCTCTGTGCATGGGTCTGACTCTGTGTTAGCATCCTATCCATGGGTCTGACTGGGTTAGCTTTCTGCCTACGGGTCTGGCCCTGTGTTAGCACTCAGTGTATTGGTCCAGCTCTGTCTTAGTGCTGTGTCTCTGGATCTGGCTCTGTATTAGTGCTCTGTGTATGGGTTTGGCTCTGTGTTAACGCTCTGTACATTGTTCTGACTTTGTGTTAGTGCTCTTTGTAGGGATATGGCTCTGTGTTGCGCTTGATCTTCTCGTGTAGCTCTGTTTCAGTGCTCTGTACATTGTTCTGGCTCTGCGTTAGTGCTCTGTCTATGGGATCTAGTTCTGTGTTAGTGCTCTATCTATTTGTCTGGCTCTGTTTTAGCACTGTGTATGCGTATGGCTCTGTGCATGGGTCTGGCTCTGGGTTAGCACACTGTGCATGGGTCTGGCTCTGTGTTAGCGCTCTGCATGGGTCTGACTGTGTTAGCGGAGAAAGTGAGGTCTGCAGATGCTGGAGATCAAAGTTGAAACTTTATTGCTGGAACAGCACAGCAGGTCAGGCAGCATCCAGGGAACAGGAGATTCGACGTTTCGGGCACAGGCCCTTCTTCAGAAGGCCCTTCCTGAAGAAGGGCCAGTGCCCGAAACGTCGAATCTCCTGTTCCCTGGATGCTGCCTGACCTGCTGTGCTGTTACAGCAATAAAGTTTCAACTCTGACTGTGTTAGCATTCTGTATATGGGTTGGACTGTGTTAGCGCTCTGTGCATGCGTCTGGCTCTGTGTTAGCGCTCTGTGTATGGGTCTGGCTCTGTGTTAGCATACTGTGCATGGGTCTGGCTCTGTGTTAGCGCTCTGTGCATGGGTCTGGCTCTATGTTACTGCTCTGTGCATGGGTCTGAGTCTGTGTTACCGCTCTGTGCGTGGGTCTGGCTCTGCGTTAGTGCTCTGTCTATGGGATCTAGTTCTGTGTTAGTGCTCTATCTATTTGTCTGGCTCTGTTTTAGCACTGTGAATACGTATGGCTCTGTGCATGGGTCTGGCTCTGTGTTAGCACACTGTGCATGGGTCTGGCTCTGTGTTAGCGTTATGTATATCGGTTGGACTGTGTTAGCGCTCTGTGCATGCATCTGGCTCTGTGTTAGTGCTCTGTGCATGGGTCTGGCTCTGTGTTAGCGCTCTGCATGGGTCTGACTGTGTTAGCGTTCTGTATATGGGTTGAACTGTGTTAGCGCTCTGTGCATGCGTCTGGCTCTGTGTTAGCGCTCTGTGCATGGGTCTGGCTCTATGTTACTCCTCTGTGCATGGGTCTGAGTCTGTGTTACCGCTCTGTGCGTGGGTCTGGCTCTGCGTTAGCGCTCTTTATATGGATCTGGCACTTTGTTAGTGCTCTGTGTTTGCGACTGGCCCGGTGTTCGCGCTCTGTATATATGTCTCGCTCTGTGTTAGCGTTCTG
Source organism: Chiloscyllium plagiosum (assembly GCF_004010195.1). Taxonomy (NCBI): domain Eukaryota; kingdom Metazoa; phylum Chordata; class Chondrichthyes; order Orectolobiformes; family Hemiscylliidae; genus Chiloscyllium; species Chiloscyllium plagiosum. The sequence goes on along the minus strand of NC_057727.1, from coordinate 53,501,257 downwards.
TGCATGGGTCTGACTCTGCATTACCGCTCTGTGCATGGGTCTGGCTCTGCGTTACCGCTCTGTGCATGGGTCTGGCTCTGCGTTAGCACTCTTTATATGAATCTGGCACTTTGTTAGGGCTCTGTGTCTGCGACTGGCCCAGTGTTAGCGCTCTGTATATATGTCTCACTCTGTGTTAGCGCTCTGTGCATGGGTCTGGCTCTGAGTTACCGCTCTGTGCATGGGCCTGGCTCTGTGTTGGCGCACTGTGCATGGACCTGGCTCTGTATTAGCGCACTGTGCACGGGTCTGGCTCTGCGTTACCGTTCTGTGCATGGGTCTGGCTCTTTATTAGCCCTCTGTTCATGATTCTGGCTCTGTGTTAGCGCATTGTGAATGGGCCTGGCTCTGTGTTAGCGCACTGTGCATGGGCTTAGTTCTGTGTTAGCGCTCTGTGCATGGACCTGGCTCTGTGTTAGCGCTCTGTGCATGCGTCTGGCTCTGTGTTAGCGCTCTGTGCATGGGTCTGGCTCTATGTTACTCCTCTGTGCATGGGTCTGAGTCTGTGTTACCGCTCTGTGCGTGGGTCTGGCTCTGCGTTAGCGCTCTTTATATGGATCTGGCACTTTGTTAGTGCTCTGTGTTTGCGACTGGCCCGGTGTTCGCGCTCTGTATATATGTCTCGCTCTGTGTTAGCGTTCTGTGCATGGGTCTGACTCTGCATTACCGCTCTGTGCACGGGTCTGGCTCTGCGTTACCGCTCTGTGCATGGGTCTGGCTCTGCGTTAGCACTCTTTATATGAATCTGGCACTTTGTTAGGGCTCTGTGTCTGCGACTGGCCCAGTGTTAGCGCTCTGTATATATGTCTCACTCTGTGTTAGCGCTCTGTGCATGGGTCTGGCTCTGCGTTAGCACTCTTTATATGAATCTGGCACTTTGTTAGGGCTCTGTGTCTGCGACTGGCCCAGTGTTAGCGCTCTGTATATATGTCTCACTCTGTGTTAGCGCTCTGTGCATGGGTCTGGCTCTGAGTTACCGCTCTGTGCATGGGCCTGGCTCTGTGTTGGCGCACTGTGCATGGACCTGGCTCTGTATTAGCGCACTGTGCACGGGTCTGGCTCTGCGTTACCGTTCTGTGCATGGGTCTGGCTCTTTATTAGCCCTCTGTTCATGATTCTGGCTCTGTGTTAGCGCATTGTGAATGGGCCTGGCTCTGTGTTAGCGCACTGTGCATGTGCCTGGTTCTGTGTTAGTGCTCTGTGCATGGACTGGCTCTGTGTTAGCGGGTCTGGCTGTGTTTATTGGTCTGGCTCTGTGTTCGCGCTCTGTCTATATGTCTGTACCTGAGTTAGCGCTTTGTATGTGGATCTGACTTTGTGTTAGCGCGTTGTGTATCGGTCTGGCTCTGTGTATGGTTCTTGCTCTGTGTTAGCGCACATTGTATGCATCTGGCACTGTGCTAACGCTCTGTGTGTGGACGTGACTTTGCATTAATGCTGTGTGTATAAGTCTAGCTCTGCATTAGCTCTCTGTGAATTAGTCTGGCTCTGTGTTAGTGCTTTGTATATGGGTCGGACTCTGTGTAAGCCCTCGCGTATGGGTCTGATTCTGTGTTAGCGCAGAGTCAAGATTGGAGTGGTGCTGGAAAAGCACAGCAGGTCAGGCAGCATCCGAGGATCTGGAAAATCGATGTTTTGTGCAAAAGCCCTTCATCAGGGCTTTTGCCCGAAATGTCGATTTTCCTGCTCCTTGGATGTTGCCTGACCTGCTGTGCTTTTCCAGCACCGCTCTAACCATGACTCTGATCTTCAGCATCTGCCGTCCTCACTTTTGCCTCTGTGTTAGCGCACTGTGCATGGGTCTGGCTCTGCGTTAGCACTATGTGCATTGGTCTGGCTCTGTATTAGCACAGTGTGAATGGGCCTGGCTCTGTGTCAGCGGTCTGTGCATGGGCCTGGCTGTGTGTTAGCGCACTGTGCATGGGTCTGGCTCTGCGTTACCACTCTGTGCATGGGTCTGGCTCTGCGTTACTACTCTGTGCATGGGTCTGGCTCTGCATTACTGCTCTCTGCATGGGTCTGGCTCTGCGTTACCGCTCTCTGCATGGGTCTGGCTCTGCGTTACCATTCTGTGCATGGGTCTGGCTCTGTTACCACTCTGTGCATGGGTCTGGCTCTGCATTACCGTTGTGTGCATGGGTCCGGCTCTGCATTACCGCTCTGTGCATAGATCTGGCTCTGCAATACCACTCTGTGCATGGGTCTGGCTCTGCGTTACCGTTGTGTGCATGGGTCCGGCTCTGCATTACCGCTCTGTGCATAAATCTGGCTCTGCAATACCACTGTGCATGGGTCTGGCTCTGCGTTACCGCTCTGTGCATGGGTCTGGCTCTGCGTTAGCACCCTGTGCATGGGTCTGGCTCTTTGTTACCGCTCTGTGCATGGATCTGGCTCTGCGATACCACTCTGTGCATGGGCCTGGCTCTGCGTTACCGTTGTGTGCATGGGTCCGGCTCTGCATTACCACTCTGTGCATAAATCTGGCTCTGCAATACCACTGTGCATGGGTCTGGCTCTGCGTTACCGCTCTGTGCATGGGTCTGGCTCTGCGTTACCGCTCTGTACATGGGTCTGGCTCTGCAATACCACTCTGTGCATGGGTCTAGTTCTGCGTTACCGCTCTGTGCATAGGTCTGGCTCTGCGTTAGCGCTCTGTGCATGGGTCTGGCTCTGCAATACCACTCTGTGCATGGGTCTAGTTCTGCGTTACCGCTCTGTGCATAGGTCTGGCTCAGCGTTAGCGCTCTTTATATGGAGCTGGCACTTTGTGTCTGTGAGTGGCCCGGTGTTAGCGCTCTGTACATGTGTCTCGCACTGTGTTAGCGCTCTGTGCATGGGTATGGCTCCGTGTTAGCACACTGTGCATGGGTCTGGCTCTATATTAGCGCAGTGTGCATGGGCCTGGCTGTGTGTTAGCACACTGTGCATGGGTCTGGCTCTGCGTTAGTGCTCTGTGCATGGGTCTGGCTCTGTGTTAGTGCTCTGTGCGTAGGCCTGTCTCTCTGTTAGTGCTCTGTGCATGGGCCTGTCTCTCTGTTAGTTTTCTGTGCATGGGCCTGTCTCTGTGTTAACGCTTTGTACCTGGGTCTGTCTGTGTTGGTGCTCTGTGTATGGGTCTGGCACCATGTTAGTGCTCTATCTCTGTATTTGGCTCTGCATTAGCATTCTGTCTATGGTTCTGGCTCTGTGTATGCGCTTTGTATATGAATCTGGCTCTGCGTGAGCAATCTGTGAATGGGTCTGGCTCTGTGCTAGCGCTGTGTATTGGTCTGGTTCTATGTTAATGATCTTTGTATTCGTCTGGCTCTGTGTTAGTGCTTTGTATATGGGTCTGACTCCGTGTTAGCATTCTGTATATGGGTCTGGCTCTGTGCATGGATCTGTCTGTGTTAGTTCACTGTGTACGGGTCTGACTCTCTGTTGGTGCACTGTGTCTAGTGCTGTCTCTGTGTTAATGCTCTCTATATGGGTGTGGCTCTTTGTATGTGTCTGTACATGGGTCTGTCTCTGTTTTAGCACTCTGTACACTGTTCTGGCTCTGTGTTAGTGCTCTGTCTATGGATCTATGCGTCTGGCCCTGTGTTGGCAATTTGTTTATGGGTCTGACTCTGTGCTTGCATTCTGTGTATCGGTCTGGCTCTGTGTTAGTGCTCCGTGTATGGGTCTTGCTGTCTGTTAGTGCTCTGTGCATTGGCCTGTCTCTGTATTACTGCTCTGTGTATGGGTTTGGCCCTGTGTTAGTGCTCTGTGTATGGGTCTGACCCTGTGTTACCGCTTTATATATCAGTCTGTCTGTGTTAGTCCTCTGTGTAGGGTTTGGCTCTGTGTTAGCATTCTGTACATTGTTCTGGCTGTGTTAGTGCTCTTTGTAGGGAGATATGGCTCTGTGTTCGCGTTGTATGTATGGGTCTGGCTCTGTGTTAGCGCTCTGTCTCTAGATCTGACTCTATGTTAGTCCTCTGTTTGTGGCTCTGCATTAGCGCTCTGTCTATGGATCTGGCTCTGTGTATGTGTCTGGCCCTGTTTTAGCACTTTGTATACGGGTCTGACTCTGCGTTAGCTCTCTGTGTATGCGTCTGGCTCTGTGTTAGTGCTCTGTGTATGGGTCTAGCTCAGTGGTAGCGTTCTGTGTATGAGTCTGGCTGTGTGATAGCGCAGAGTCATGATTAGAGTGGTGCTGAAAAAGCACAGCAGGTCAGGCAGCATCCGAGGAGCAGGAAAATCGATGTTTCGGACAAAGCACTTCATTGATTTTCCTGCTGCTCAGACGTTGCCTGACCTGCTGTGCTTTTCCAGCACCACTCTAATCATGACTCTGATCTTTAGCATCTGCAGTCCTCACTTTCAACTATGTGTTAGCGTGCTGTGCATGGGTCTGGCTCTATGATAGCGCTCTGTGCATGGGTCTGGCTCTGTGTTAGTGCTCTGTGAGCAAATGCGAGATCTTGCACTTTGGAAAAAAGAATACAGGGATGGACTACTTTCTAAATGGTGAGAAAATTCATAAAGCCAAAGTACAAAGGGATCTGGGAGTGCTAGTCCAGGATTCTCTAAAGGTTGGCTTGCAGGTTAAGTCCATGGTTAAGAAAGCAAATGTAATGTTGCCATTTATCTCAGTTTGGAATGTAAAAGCAACAACGTGCTACTGAGACTTTACAAAGCTCTAGTTAGGCTCCGTTTAGAATACTGTGTCCAGTTTTGGGCCCCACACCTCAGGAAGGACATACTGGCACTGGAGCTTGTCCAGCGGAGATTTACACGGATGATCCCTGGAATGGTAGGCCTAACAAATGATGAATGACTGAGGATCCTGAAATTGCATTCATTAGAGTTTAGAAGATTGAAAGGAGATCTAATAGAAACTTACAAGATAATGCATGGCTTAGAAAGGGTGGACGCTGGGAATTTGTTTCCGTCAGGCGGGGTTACAGGAACCCATGGTCACAGCCTGAGAATTAGAGGGGGTCAATTTAAAATGGAAATGAGGAGACATTGCTTCAGCCAGAGAGTGGTGTCTGTGGAATTCATTGCTATGGAGTGCAGTGGAGGCCGGGACATTAAATCTCTTGAAGGCAGAGATTGATAAATTCTTAATCTCGCAAGGAATTAAGGTATATGGGAAGAGTGCAGGTAAGTTCTGTTGAAATGCCCATCAGCCATGATTCAATGGCGGAGTGGACTTGATGGGCTAAATGGCCTTACTTCCATTCCTATGTGTTATGGTCTATCTCTGGATCTGGCTCTGTGTTAGCACTCTTTACATGGGTCTGGCTCTGCATTAGCGGTCTGTTTATGGGCCTGGCTCTGTGTGCACTCTATATATGGGTCTGGCTCAGTGTTAGTGTTATGTACATGGGTTTGGTGCTGTGCTAGCACTCTGTCTATGCATCTGGCTCTTTGTTAGTGCTCTGTACATGTGTCTGGTTCTGTGTTAGCGCTCTGTCCATGGGTTGGCTGTGTGAGAGTGCTTGTCCATGGGTCTGGCTTTGTGTTAGTGCTCTGTATATCGGTCTCACTCTGTGTTCGTGCTTTGTATTATGGGTCTGGCTCAGTGCTGTTGCTCACTGTATGTGCCTGGCTCTGTGTTAGCACTCTGTGTGCACGTTTGGCTGAGAAAGGACAAGAAGGTAAAGCATAGAATTAAAGAAACCGAAAGAATGTGAGAAATAAAGCAAAAGGAAAAGGTTTTAAGTAAGATAGCTTAAATAAAGGTTTCAAGCTTTGCTGGGAAAAGCAGGAAGTCCAGCTCTGTCCAAGAACAAGTTTAGGCAGCTACAAAACTTAAAAATTAGTCATTAAGGAGGAACAGAAGCCTTTCACAGATCACTTCAAACTTAAAGTACCTACAAGGAAAGACAATAGGGGTTTGAATAAAGAGTTTACTGACCAAGCATGTGAGGTGGAAAACAATGAGCAATGGGTTTAAGACATAAAAGACAGTCAGTAATCAGGTTAAACAAGGACATGAGGTGATGAGTATGTGACCAAACTTTAGAGGATATCAACACTTAATGTCATGACTCGAGTCAGTACAAGGGCAGTTTTGTTATCGCAATTCTAGTAATGTGATCGGTCAACAAAAGACTAACAAGTTCATCCCAAGCACATCAGGAATGTGGGGAGGACATCATATTCATCAACAGGTGTTTGATTGACATGTTTAGTGGGCAAAAACTGTATAAACACTAAAGATTTTGAGTGCCATTTTTGGAGTAGTCTGAAAACGCATGAGATTGGCAAGTGCTGATACTGCTTCTCTGCCGAGGTTTTAGAATGTCCACTTCAGGTGTGTGCATGTAGGTTTGCTCGCTGAGCTGGAAGGTTCATTTCCAGACGTTTCGTCGCCCTACTAGGTAACATCTTCAGTGGGCCTCCAGGAGAAGCACTGCTGATAATTCCTGCTATTTATATGTTTGGGTTTCTTTGCGTTGGTGATGTCATTTTCTGTGGTGATGTCATTTCCTGTTCTTTTTCTCACAGGGTGGTAGATGCGGTCTAACTCGATGCGTTTGTTGATAGAGTTCTGGTTGGAATGCCATCTTCTAGGAATTCTCATGTGTGTCTCTGTTTGGTCTGTCCTAGGATGGATGTGTTGTCCCAGTCGAAGTGGTGTCCTTCCTCCTCTGTGTGGAAGGATACTAATGAGAGTGGGTCATGTCGTTTTGTGGGTAGTTGATGTTAATGAATACTGATGGCTAATTTTTTTGCCTGTTTGTCCAATGTAGTGTTTGTTACAGTCCTTGCATGGTATTTTGGAAGGATACTAATGAGAGTGGGTCATGTCGTTTTGTGGGTAGTTGATGTTAATGAATACTGGTGGCTAATTTTTTGCCTGTTTGTCCAATGTAGTGTTTGTTACAGTCCTTGCATGGTATTTTGTAAATGACATTAGTTTTGCTTGTTGTCTGTATTGGGTCTTTCAAGTTAATTAGCTGCTGTTTTAGTGTATTGGTGGGTTTGTGGGCTACCGTGATGCCAAGGGGTCTGAGTAGTCTGGCAGTCATTTCTAAGAGGTCTTTGGTGTCGGGGAGAGTGGCTAGGGTTTCTGGACGTGTTTTGTCTGCTTGTTTGGGTTTGTTGCTGAGAAATCAGCAGACTGTGTTCATTGGGTACACATTCTTTTTGAATACACGGTATAGGTGATTTTCCTCTGCTCTGCATAGTTCTTCTGTGCTGCAGTATTATCATTGAAATAATATTCTGATGCAGCTTTGTTTGTGGATGTTGGAATGATTGCTTCTGTAGTTCAATATCTGGTTTGTATGTGTTGTTTTCCTGTAGATGCTAGAAGGATTGGGACTGGGACGACACATCCATCCTAGGACAAGCCAAACAGAGACACGCATGAGAATTCCTAGAAGCATGGTATTCCAACCCAAAGAAACCCAAACATATAAATAAAAAGCAGGAATTATCAGCAGTGCTTCGCCAGGAGGCCCATGGAAGATGTTACCTTGTAGGGCGATGAAACGTCTGGAAATGAACCTTCCAGCTCAGCGAGCAAACTTACATCCAGAACCTCAACCTGAGCTACAAATCTTCTCAAAACTTGCTAACATCTACTTAAACTAGAGCTTGGTGTCTTGTTACTCTGTAGCAGTGCTGTTGTAGTAAATGTTTAAATGGGGCGGCATGGTTAGCAGTTAGCACTGCTGCCTCACAGCACCAGGGTCCCAGGTTTGATTCCAGCCTCAGGCGGCTGACTGTGTGGAGTTTGCACATTCTCCGTGTCTGTGTGGGTTACCTCCGGGTGCTCCGGTTTCCTCCCACAGTCCAAAGATGTGCAGGTTAGGTGCATTGGCCATGCTAAATTGCCCATAGTGTTAGGTGGATTAGTCAGAGGGAAATGGGTCTGGGTGGGTGTTTTAAAAAAATTCTCAAGGTCAAGGACCAGGCTCGCAGGAAAGTAGTCTGACACAGAACAAACAGCCAAGAGGCGAGTCTGCTAGAATATAAGTGTTTTATTCCCCGCAGTGTTCCCACAACCAGGTCTCGTACTTACAACGGGTCTGGTTTATACTCACTCTACGTGTTACCGGAACTGGGAGCCGTCAGTTCTCGTAGAGCGGTTGCCAACAACCCACGCTCGGCGGTTAAACGCAACCCCGGAGCAGACTCTACCGAACTGGAGACTTTTCCAGCTGATATACTCTTTTCCAGATATAAACATTCATGTGAACAGCAGAGCAAGGCTAAAAAACACATTCCATTCTGGTTACATACAGATAAGAAGATTCACACGGGACTAAGCAACACCTCCATTCCGGTTAGATTCACACATGTATTGGGACATAATTTTTAACCGTTTCACCACATTCCACTGCTTGGCCCAATACATGTGTTACATTATGAGCACACATGTATTGGGACACACCACATTCCACTGCTTGGCCCAATACATGTGTTACATTATGAGCACACATGTATTGGGACACACCACATTCCACTGCTTGGCCCAATACATGTGTTACATTATGAGCACACATGTATTGGGACACACCACATTCCACTGCTTGGCCCAATACATGTGTTACATTATGAGCACACATGTATTGGGACACACCACATTCCACTGCTTGGCCCAATACATGTGTTACACTATGATTCACACATGTATTGGGACATAATGTT
>NC_057727.1:53484083-53492429 GCF_004010195.1 Chiloscyllium plagiosum | reverse complement strand
CTGTGCTTTTCCAGCAACACATTTCCAGCTCTGATCTCCAGCATCTGCAGACCTCACTTTCTCCTCTAAGATTTAAATCACCTTGCGAAGGCAAGGTTTAAATATAACCATGGGGGTGACCCTGGATAAAACAATGGGCAGGTGCCCACTGGAAGAAATGTGTAATAAATATCCAGATTATAAGAAACAGTTACGTTGGCTGTTGGAGACAACAAATAGGGAAAATTCATCAATGGCCTCTGGGAGATATGTGGGATTTAGAAAAAGTAGCAGCAGTGGAACAGAGCATTTGGAAGAAAGGGAGTAAGATTAAAATGAAGGCAGCAGCAAGTTGTTGGACAAAAAAGGCAATGAAAAGATGGGAAAGGTCGATGCAGTCCAGTTGGAAACAAAACTGTATCACTCGAGGCATTAGTCCCTGTGATAAGGAGGGAAATGAATTGGACTGGACGAAATTGAAACTAGCATGTCTGATGTATGATGAGGAGGAGAAGTTGGAGAAAGTAAGGGAACAGAAACAGAGAGAAAAAGATGAGAGAGAGAGAAACAGAAGGCAAAGTTAGAAACAGATAGTAAGTTGAAAAGTATGGGGCCCCAACGGAAAACAAATGAAAAGTTTGCAGCCGCGCCAACTGACCCCAAGGACAGTAATAACAAAACTAACACTAAGACCGCTCTTGAAGAAGAGGAATATCTTGACGACTCTGAAGGCAAACAGATATTTCCACCCCACCCCCGCCAGTGACAGGTCCCCCTTACAATCCAAATTATGACAATGAACAAAACTAAAGGTAAACCAAACCGTGACTTCCTCACAAATCCCTATAGCTCCACCACCTTCCTATTCAGATGCTGAACAAGGTAGGGCAATATTAGCTGATGACACCAAAATGTACCCTCCCTTACCAGAATGTTCTGATGAGGAAGGAGGACTACAGGAGTTTACTAACCCAGCTTCCTTTAATACTAGACCTAAAAGCAGAGCCTCAGATAAGCCTAGTCATCAAGCCCCTCTTAGGAGAGTACTGAACCCCAAAGCTAATGGTTAGAACCAACAAGCATGGGTTCATTAATATTTTCCTTGGAAACCACATGAGTTGACCTCTATCATAAATAAAGCCCCAAATTATAAGAAGTGCCCAATGGAATTCTGTCAATACATAAATAAGATCCGTAACATTTATGATGCCTCTTCTCAAGATTAGGGGAGTTTAATCGAGCTAGCCTTAGGAGAGGTAAAATTGCAAAGATTTTTGCAACATGTGGGGTTCCAGACAAGGTTTTACAGTTAGTTAGAAATGTAGAACTTGGTGTGTCTAACTTCATTACTGAATGCTTAAAACCTACGTGTAGGAAAGAAATAGGTGTGAATAAAATTTTGTCAACTAAGCCTAAAACTCAGGAATCAGCTGAGGACTTCTTAGAACAATACAAAGAAATACCTATTCTGGTGATGTTAACTATCATCAAGGAAACTCTGCGCAATTTAATGCCCTATTAATGACCAACCTTCCTGAACCAGTACAAAGAGCTATAAAAATGCATAATATGGCTCCAATACTGCCACGCAGTTTATTACTATTGGGACATGAAGTCAGATGATGGTTCAGCGGCCAAAATCAGGACTGAATTCTCCATCATGAAATCTGACAATCAGTATCAGAAACAGGGTGCCCGACTCCAAAGAACCCGGGATTCAAGCAGAATGTCCCTAAAGCGCAACTACCTCCGCAGCAAAAGCCCCCTCAATGGTCCCGGCCTGTGTGGTGTCCCCAGCCTCATCCATGGTGGTAAAATTACACTGAACTTCCACATTCAGGTCCCTCACCATTTGCTTCTGGACCGTAAGGCTACTATCCACCCCAACAACCTAAAGACTCTCTAGTATATGGGCTGATTCAACAACAGCAACTAGGAGGATCCTCCTGTAGACCTCCAAAGGATCCCAATGCTTGCTTCTCCTGGGGTAAGCCAGGACATTGGACAAGGGACTGCCTCTACTTTAAGCAGCAATCCAGCAACAGCACCTTCCTCAGTCTGACTACGTTACTTTTACGGCCCGAAATCCCTTTAAACATTGACAAACATCCTCACACCAAGCTCCAGTTGTTACCTCTCATCCTGATGAAGAACCCCTGATTACTCTAACTATAATGGCTACCACATTCATTTTATGATTGATACGGACCTATTGTTCCTCAATCCCATTGAAAATGGCGGAAGAATACCAATTTCCCCTCTCCCAAGAGACGGCATCTCTGGAAGGTTTCAATGGTAATAATATCCCATATCCATACACCCATCCACTTCAGGTAACATGAAGGACCGGTCAACTTTACCTTTCCGCTTTGTGGTCAACAAAGGACGAGAGATCCCCCTTGTGGACGGGATCTTAGCTGCTCCCGAATCTTTTGATTGAATGTCACAATGATGGTCTGGTCATATCTGATCCCCTTACTCCTTATCAAAGTCCTCGAACCAAAATTAAGCCTCTTCAATGGTGGTCCATTGACTTTAAGCCAGGGAATTTTGATCCACCTTTAGAAAATGTTCCACGCCAACATATCACCTGTGCCTGTGATGCCTCCAGCATTGATGTATTGCTTCAGGATTATTTAGAAACCAAGTAACAAATCTTTGTGATTGGATATGTTTCGACCGCTGTGGGCACTCGTGTTATGGAAACAGGGCTCTTCAATTTTCCCCCACATAACCCTTACAGTTAACAAGGGACATTGTGCAAAAGAAATGGGTTACGAGGCCCAGAAGGCCTTTGAACTAGCTGACCAAACTTCTCGCCAATCCCAACAGACTGATGATTTTATGATCCTATTATACTCAAAACCATTCTCGTTAGAAGGAATGGTTCATCATCACTGCTCACCCTCAGAATCAAGTATTGCGGAAGGAGTCTGGGCAGCCACTAAAACTGAGGTTGGCAAGTCTAATACTGAGCCTATTCAGATAACGGTGAAATCAATCTGTTACCTACCGTCTATTAATCAATAACCCTTAAAACCTGAAGTGGAACAGGGGATTCAGTCAGTGATTCCTTTCTGAGGCAGGGAATACTTGTTCCATGCTCCTGACATGTTAACACTCCAATATTCCCGGTTCCTACATTTGCTCAACCTGAATGGCAATTGGTCCAGGACCTAAGAGAAGTTAAAGAGATCATAGAGCTTCTTCCTCCCCTTGTTGCCAATCCCGCCACCATTCTTTCCCATGTTCCCCCTGACCTCCGTTACTGACCTCCATGCTTTCTTTTTGGTTCCTTACATCCTGACTTACTGTATCTTTTTGCCTTCACTTATAAAGACCAACAATATCCATGGACTTGTCTACTTCAAGGCTTTATTCACTCGCCTACCCTCTTTTCCCAGGTCTTACAGAGACAGCTAATGAATTTTGCTCCTCCACAATGTTCCACCGTAATCCAATATATAGATAACTTTCTTCTAGCTTCTCCTAATCAGCGGGCATGTCAGGCTGATTCACAAACCCTTCTTAATTTTTCTCCACTCTCAAGGATACCTGATTCCTGAAACCAAGGTTAAGATGTGTCAATCTGAAGTTTGTTTTCTGGGTACCCTTTTATTGGCAGACAATCGCTCCCTTACTGACAATAGAACTACTCCTATTCTGCTTTCACCCATGCCCATCACCCCGAAAGAAATGAGGTCATTTTTAGGATTGGTTAATTATTGTCAATGGATTCCTAATTGTGTGCTAAATACAAAACATTTGTCCCCTTATTATCTTCAAACGCCCCTCAAACATTTGAACTGACTTCTCAACAGAGAGCAGCATTTTGTCAGCTTAAGCTGCTTTTGTCCCTTGCACCATGTTTAGGGCGACCTCCATATGATCATTCATTTTATTTCAATGTTTCTGTTATGAATGAATGTGCTATTGCAGTTCTAGCACAACTGCATGGGGATAGAAAACGTCCAGTCGCCTATTACTCTACTATACTTGATCCTGTAGCCATAGGAATGCCCTAGTGTCTACAAATCCTGCCCGCCATTCATTTAATAGACCAAGCTGCCAGTAATCTCACTTTGCATCAACCTGTTGTGATGCTCTGCAACCATCTTCTGACGAGCTCTACCACTAATCTGCTATCCGCCTCTCGGTTAGGTCAATTTGAGAGTTCCCTTTTAGCTAACCCGTTGCTGAGTTATAGGTCATGTTCTACTCTAAATCTTGCTACATTTTCACAATCACCCCCAGAGAAATCTCTAGAACCCCCACATGATTGCACTACACTTATTTCATTACAGTCTTCCCCTCGGGAGAACTTAACTGATCAACCCCTTCCTTATCTGGATTTGATCCTTTATGTCGACGGTTCCTCCCTGATGGATAGATCAGGCCACCAGCGTTCTGGCTATGCCATAATTGATGATCTCACAGTCCTTGAGTCGCAAGCTTTTCATCCTCACCTCTCCGCCCAACAGGCTGAATTGTTTGCCCTCACCTGAGCCTGTATTCATGCCTCTGGCAAGTCTACTAACATCTATACTGACTCTTGTTATGCCTTTGGGGTTGCCCACGATTTTGGGACACTTTGGAAACAGCGAGGTTACCTCACCTCTGCTGGTACACCCATACTGAACGGACCATATGTAGATAAATTTTACTGCAAACTATCCTTTTACCTAAAGGATTGGCCATTATAAAATGCTTCGCTCATCTTTCTGATTTTTCTGATGTGACTAAGGGTAACAATTGCGCTGACAAAGCTGCAAAAGCCGCTGCACTTATCCAGTCATCCGTAGTCCAACTAATGATGAACAGAAAAACCCAATGTAACGGCACCTCTTCTGACTCTAAACAGACTATGCCCGACTTGACTGAGGTTCGGCGCCACCAGCAGCAAACACTTGACAAAAAAAGACAGCAATGGTGTGGTTATGGATGTTATGCAAATCCTTACAATGGTTTGTGGTCTACTCCACAGGGCCAAACTCGTTTGCCTGATTCATTATTGCCTATTTTGGTTGATTACATACATACTCGAAAGCACGTTGAGGAGGGGGGAATGGTGGACAGAATACTGCATACCTGGTGAATTCCGAATTTCAAATCTTTTTCTCAAAAACCTGCAGCTAATTGTCTAATTTGCCAAAAACCATAACCCAGGTAAAGGTGTATCTACCCCACCAGGAATTACCCCTTTGCCGACTGCACCATTTGATTGTATACAGTTAGATTTTATAGAGTTACCACGTTGTCATAACTATAAATATTGTCTAGTTATTGTGGGTGTGTTTAGTCAATGGATAGAGGCTTTTCCATTTACAAATTGTACTGCTGAAACCAGTTGTAAAATATTGATTGAAAGAGATTATCCCAACATTTGGGGTTCCATTGTCTCTGTCGATGGACAATGGCTCTCAAAACCATTCGTTTCAGAACTTAACGACGAGCTTTGTGCAGCCCTCAGTATAAAGGTTCCACTGTGCGAATCATCCTCAAGCAGCAGGAAGAATGGAACGTGCCAATGGAATGCTGAAAGGACAATTGTCCAAAATCATGGAAGAGACAAAACTTAATTGTCGTCAAGTTTTGCCCCTGGCATTGTTCATTAGGAGAACGATGACCCAGAAAAAGATGGGACTCATGGCAGCTGGAATTATTTATGAGCGCTCTCTGAGAACCCCATGGTCAGGACCAGTACCACCCACATGCCCTGTGGATGTACACTTTTAGATTAGATTTAGATTAGATTACTTACAGTGTGGAAACAGGCCCTTCGGCCCAACAAGTCCACACCAACCCACCGAAGCGCAACCCACCCGGACCCATTCCCCTACATTTACCCCTTCACCTAACACTACGGGCAATTTAGCATGGCCAATTCACCTGACCTGCACATTTTTGGACTGTGGGAGGAAACCAGAGCACCCGGAGGAAACCTACGGAGACACAGGGAGAATGTGCAAACTCCACAAAGTCAGTCGCCTGAGTCGGGAATTGAACCCGGGTCTCTGGCGCTGTGAGGCAGCAGTACTAACCACTGTGCCACCATGCTCATGGCAGAAGAGATGCACTGGTACCTTATCGTGCTAACCAAAACTCTTCAATTTTATCATCAACAGGCAAAAGAAGCCAATATCCAAGAAGAAGAAAAGGAGGGTTCCAGGATAGATGCCAAAGACATCCAAACTGGAGACTACATGTTAATCAAGGACTTCAATAAGAAGCCGTTGAGACCACATTGGAAGGGACCCTTTCAAGTATTACTTACTACTGAAACAGTCATCAAATGTGAAGGAAGCCCAAGATGTATCTACAAGGGACACTGTTAATCAGTGTCATATGCATCTTCCTCATCCTAGGAAGCAAGGTTACCCATAATATTATGGAAGAAAATTCGGATGCAATTCATCCAATTGTCACACCCACACCCTCTGTAACAAGATCTAATGCCTTGTCTGCAACCAAGTACTGATTATAAAACCAAAGCTACTAATAATGCAGTGGCATCAATCATCACTACAAATAGGGAGACGGTCAGCGATATCACATCAAAAACATCTCCTATGAACTTCTGTAATATTACACAACACACCCGCTGCTATCAAAATGAAAGATGCAGAGTTACCACAAAAGGGTATAATTGTCGCTGCCATGATGAGACTAGCACCGGAGTATCAGGAACAGATAGAGGCCTTTGATGTTCTAACAATAGAAGAATATGACAAAATCAACCATGGACAATGAAACATGCCATCATGCGATCATATTTTGCCCTAACATAACCAGTTACAATAATGTTACCCATCAGAATTGTACATATTAGTACATAATCCTAATATTACCCATCAGCTCAGGTTTCGCTACCAAAACACTGGACTTGTAACCCCTACTATAATTACTCCTCATCTACCCCCAGGATATCAGAATACATACTTAAAGTTTTTGAAGAAACTGGTGGGTTATGCTTACAATGATCATCGAAAGGTGAAAAATGATCACCTAAAATGGGTTGTACCCCACATCTACCTTCAGCAGCCAATGGATTCTGGATACAAGCTATTGGAATACACGCTCGTGTCTTGTGTGAGTTGTTTCATCAACAAGATAGCCGTTGCAATGGACATAGGAAGACAGAAATGAGGATATTGACAAACAATAAAGCAGAGAGCAGATCAGGTCATGTCTGAAGAGAAACCTAAACCCTCCCAGGTTAATATCCTCCCTACTTTTGAATGGTGTGTCGAACATACACATGGAGCACACCCGATGGGGGACCTCCCTAAGGACAAATGTTTTAATATCATCAAGAATAATGGACGGTTGCCCCACTGCACACATTACTGCGTATGGATAATCATTTTCTTGATAACACCTCCTGTTTAACCCAAGTTGCTATTCCATTGATTAGAATTGTTGCATACTTCACCGGCTGTGCAGTAAATACCCAGATCGTAACCTATTGGGTATGTGAAAACTTGGCATGTGACTACTTACCCAAGGATTGGCAAGGAAAATGCGCTCTGGTTTATCTTGCTCCAGCTTTCAGCTTACACCACGACATGCTAAAGGAAGACTCTGAATGGAAACCCATCAATGGGTTAATTCTCAGAGTGTGCCAACTCAGCACAAAGCAGCCCGAAGGAAAAGGGACTTGTCTGGCTTTTTCCATCATGAGATGTGGTACTCTGGATTAGTGGGAGGACAGACACCTGGCTGGGGAGTGGAGATGGCCTTGGACCAGATGTCAGATCTTGCCCATGACATTGGAGTGATTGCCACTGAAATTGCTGAATAAGGAACTTCAAGAGACATGGGTGATGACCCTGCAGAATCGATTTGCTTTGGACTTTTAATGAGCTAAAGAAGGGGGTGCATGTGCAATCATTGGCCCTCAATGCTGTACTTATATTAATGACTTCTAAAAATATTACTTGAAGACATTTAAAAAATTAATGAGAGTGGACAGATGCCAGCAGAGTTCCCAGGCCATGCTCTGTTGCGGATGGTCCATAGCCTGTTGGTTATGGAACAATGTTGGATGGACTCTTGTTGATAGCTTTATACTTATTGCTGGTGTCATATGTGGTATTACTGTTTTAAAGTTATGATATCGCTGAACTGTGAATTTATGCTTTCCTTCAGAAGGGAAGGGTGGAGAAGAGCAGAGCAATAGTAATTGGGGACTCGATACTTCGGGGCACAGATAGGAGGTTTTGTGGGAACGAGAGAGACTCACGTTTGGTATGTTGCCTCCCAGGTGCAAGGGTACGTGATGTCTCTGATCGTGTTTTCCGGGTCCTTAAGGGGGAGGGGGAGCAGCCCGAAGTCGTGGTCCAAATTGGCACCAATGACATAGGTAGG
>NC_057727.1:53456776-53480804 GCF_004010195.1 Chiloscyllium plagiosum | reverse complement strand
TAGGTATAGGACAGATGTTAGGGGTAGGTTTTTTACTCAGCGAGTCGTGAGTTCATGGAATGCCCTGCCAGTAGCAGTGGTGGACTCTCCCTCGTTATGGGCATTTAAGTGGGCATTGGATAGGCATATGGAGGATAGTGGGCTAGTGTAGGTTAGGTGGGCTTGGATCGGCGCAACATCGAGGGCCGAAGGGCCTGTACTGCGCTGTATTCTTCTATGTTCTATGTTCTATGTTCCACCTAAGAAACAGATGTTGGTCCAATGTGGATATCCCCATGAGCCAACTGCCCCTCCATGTGTGGGTATTGAGTACATGTACTTAAGAGAAGGTGACGCTGTTCAGCCTGAGGATCATCCCTGGGAAAGGGAACTTCTTACAATAAATATGGGAGGTTCCGAGAGTGAAGAGTGGTCATGGAATGATCAAAGGAGGGAATGAGAAAGGACATGAAGGGAGAGCACAGAATTAAAGAAACCAAAGAATATTAAAAATAAAGCAAAAGGAAAATGTTTTAAGTAAGATAGCTGAAATAAAGGTTTCAAGCTTTGCTGGGAAAAGCAGGAAGTCCAGCTCCGTCTAAGAACAAGTTTAGGCAGCTAAGAAACGAAAAGCTTAGTCATTAAGGAGGAACAAAAGCCTTTCACAGATCACTTCAAACTGAAAGTACCTACAAGGAAAGACAATAGGGGTGTGAATAAAGAGTTTACTGACCAAGCATGTGAGGTGGAAAACAATGAGCAATGGGTTTAAGAATAAAAGACAGTCAGTAATTAGGTTTAAACAAGGACATGAAGTGATGAGTATGTGACCAAACTTTAGAGGATATCAACACTTAATGTCATCACCCGGTTCAGTACAAGGGCAGTTCTGTCGTGGCTATTCTAGTAATGTGATCGATCAACAAAAAACTAACAAGTTCATCACAAGCACAATGTGGGCAGGACATGTTCATCAGCATGTGTTTGCTTGACATGTTTAGTGGGTAAAAACTGTATAAACCCTAAAGAAAGTGAGTGCCATTTTCAGAGTAGTCTGGGAGAGCTCGAGGTTGGTAAGTGCTGGTACTGCTTCTCTGCTGAGGTATCAGAACATCTACTTAGACTAGGGCTTGGTGTCTTGTTACTCTGTAACTGTGATACTGTCGTAAATGTTTAAATAAATGTGCTAAACCTTTAATGGACTCCTTGTAAGAATTTTATTCCAGGCAATTCAACGGTCTCAGGGAAAGAACCAGGGAAGGTTGAGTAGACTCTAGTAGGGAGTCCTCCCTTACCCACTGAAGCTCTTGTGGAGGCTCTGTGTTAATGTTCTGTGTGTGGTTCTGGCTCTGTGAGCGCCTAGATTAGAGTGGTGCTGGAAAAGCACAGCCAGTCAGGCAGTATCCAAGGAGCAGGAAAATCGATGTTTCAGGCAAAAGCCCTTCATCAGGACTGAAGGCAGGGAGCCTCCAGGGTGGAGAGATAAAAGGGAGGCGGTGGGGCTGGGGAGAAGGTAGCTAAGAGTGCAATAGGTGGATGGAGGTGGGGATGGAGGTGATAGGTCAGAGAGGAGGGTGGAACAAATAGGTGGGAAGGAACATTGGCAGGTAGGACCGGTCATGAGGATAGTGCTGAGCTGGAAGGTTGGAACTGGGGTAAGATGTTCCCTGAAGTGCTCTGCTAGGAGGCGCCCAGTCTCCCCAATGTAGAGGAGGCCGCATCGGGAGCAACGGATACAATAAATGATATTGGTGGATGTGCAGGTGAATCTTTGGATGTAGAAGGCTCCTTTGGGGCCTTAGATGGAGGTGAGGGAGGAGGTGTGGGCACAGATTTTGCAATTCCTGCAGTGGCAGGGGAGGGTGCCAGGAAGGGAGGGTGGGTTGTAGGGGGGCGTGGACCTGACCAGGTAGTCTCGAAGGGCACGGTCTTTGCGGAAGGCAGAAAGGGGTGGGGAGGGATATATATCTCTAGTGGTGGGGTCGTTTGGAGGTGACGGAAATGTCGGCGGATGCTTTGGTTTATGCGGAGTTAGGTTTGGTGGAAGGTGAGCACTAGGGGAGTTCTGTCCTTGTTACGGTTGGAGGGGTGGGTTATGAGGGCGGAGGTGCGGGATGTGGAGGGCATCTTCAACCACATGGGAAGGGACATTGCGTTCTTTAAAGAAGGAGGCCATCTGGTGTGTTCTGTCGTGGAACTAGTCCTCCTGGGAAGAGATATGGCAGAGGCGGAGGAATTAGGAATATAGGATAGCATTTTTGCAGGAGGTAGCGTGGGAAGAGGTGTAATCTGGGTAGCTGTGGGAGTCAGTGGGTCTGTAAAAAATTGTCAGTGTCAAGTCGGTCATCACTGATGGAGATGGAGAGGTCCAGGAAGGGGAGGGAGGTGTCAGAGATGGTCCAGGTGAATTTAAGGTCAGGGTAGAATGTGTTGGTGAAGTTGATGAACTGCTCAACCTCCTTGCGGGAGCACGAGGTGGCACTGATGCAGTCATCAATGTCGCGGAGGAGGAGGTAGTGAGTGGTGCCGATGTAACCTGTGTGTGTGGGTGGGTCTGGCTCTTTGTGAGCGCTCTGTACACCAGTCTGGCTCTGTGTTAGTGCTCTGTATACCCGTCTGGCTCGGTGTTAGTGCTCTGTATACCCCGTCTTGCTGTATTCGTGCTTTGTATTATGGGTGTTTCTGTATTGTTGGTCACTGTATGGATCTGGCTGTGAGTTAGTGCTCTGTGTATGGGCCTGGCTCTGTGTTAGTGCTCTCTATGTGGGTACATCCCTCTATTTGTGCTCTGTTTGTGGTGTAACTGTGTGTTCATACTTTGTAAACAAGCATTGTGACCCTCTATGTGTGCTCTATTTATCAGCCATGTGACTACTGAGTCTGTTCTGTGTGGAGTTTCTATCGAACTGAGATGAGCAAGATTGTTCATTTCTGCAGTCACCTGAAATCAGACACGCTGCAACACTGATGACTAAACTGCATCCTTTTGATGCTTTGCTCTGATCTTCTCAACCTTTTCTAAACTGAATCAGCTCTGTTTTCAAAATGAGCCAAACGTAATTTGATGCTGAAAAATGAAAAAAAAGAGCTTATTTCTGAAAGCATCTAGCTGAGAAAAGCATTGCTTCATGATAAGGCGGAACAGTGACATCTTCAGCTATGACATTACAGCATGAAAGCTTTTGATAGCACACAGAACAGAGGCCCCTTTACTGTGTCTGTCCTTGAAGTAATTATAGGATTGGAATCCTCTTCAATAAAAAGTGTCAGTATTTTCAATCAAGGAGCTCAAGATGCCCATTATGTGAACTGAAACAGGTTCCATATCCCTTGAAATGAAAAGCACAATTTTTATTATCTTTTATAAGAAATGTCACATTGAAAGCTGTACACTGCAAATCTGTTATTATTGTGTTTCCTGAAGAGCATGGAAAAGGCTGACCTATACATATTGTGCTTCATTGTTAACTGAGGTGGTGGATGGTTGCTATATGCCACTGATGCTTGTTGTAATGAAGAAAGATTGTTGTGCGCATATTTGAAACAACGAGACTGTGAAGGTTGCATGCATGAAAGAGAACTTTAATTATATGGATTTAATTATATAGTCTGCAGAGAAGAGAGAAAATCTACAGATCCACAAGGTTTCGAGAACTGGGATCTAAGAAAATACTTCTGCAGAGAGCCAGCATAGACTTAAATGGAAAAAATTGCCTTCTCCTGGTCTGTAACTAATTTATGGCTCTTACCAGGGAATAGTGAACAAGGCTCCATTAGGAATTACAAGACAAATGGAGGAAAAAGGACACCATTAACCTGCAAAAACCTTTCTTGCCCTGTCATTGGAATATTTTTGTTCACATTAAAAAGGTACAGTCCCCTTTTTTGGGAGTTCACATTCAGGAACCTATTCTGAATGTGAATAGGGTCAGCCCATTCAACTGTGAAAAGAATCAGAATCATGTTCAACCCATGTCTGCATCCAGAACAACATCAGTCCCGAGAACGTTAGCCTGAGCGTCCTCCTATCCATCCCCTTCACTTCTTCCTCCTTCACCACTCCCTCTGCTTCACTTTTGCTCCCACCAGTTCACGGAGCATTAGATCGGATTCAGCCACTTAGGTTAAAAAGGATGAGAAGCGTAACCCAGATTTGCTGGGTTTCAGCATTTCACAGTCTCACAGTACGAGATATTTATTTACTGCACCAAATCAATCGAGGCAGATTAACGTTATTGCTGCTTATCTTTCAGAACACAGGAAATGTAAAATGAGATAAGCATTAGCTAACGGGGGCACAGGATGGGGGGGAGGGGGGGTTAGAACAAATGGAGCTGTTTGCGATAGGGTGAAAGGCAGATTAGAGATTAGATCAGAGTGATGCTGGAAAAGCACAGCAGATCAGGCAGCATCCGAGGAGCAGGAAAATCGACGTTTCGGGCAAAAGCCCATTATCAGGAATCCTGATTTTCCTGCTCCTTGGATGCTGTCTGACCTGCTGTGCTTTTCCAGCACCACTCTGATCTAAACTCTGGTTTCCAGCATATGCAGTCCTCACTTTTGTCTGAAAGGCAGATTAGACAGAGGTAAACAGAAAAATGATCAGTTGTGTAAGAGCTTCAGCCTGCAACAACTTTGTAATGATGTCACAGAGCTGCACATTACTGAACATAAATAGCCCAATATTGGTAAAATTAGAGCATTCTACACTACACAACACGAAGGCAAATTTCTCTGGAAGACTCACATAAAGGAGGTGAAAGGTTAATGTATAATAACCCAATTATGGCCTGAACCTGGAGGACAATTCTTGACACTGCCTTCTCCTCAATCAGTTCAATTTCATATCTAAACCTGTAGTGTGTGTGATAAATGATAATCTGCATTTATTGTCCCAGATATGTGAAGATTGCATCATATACCTGTTGACTAAATTAGAAGCTATATAAGCAGATTGCTTGAAGTAGTGTTTGAAGC
Organism: Chiloscyllium plagiosum; assembly: GCF_004010195.1. NCBI lineage: Eukaryota > Metazoa > Chordata > Chondrichthyes > Orectolobiformes > Hemiscylliidae > Chiloscyllium > Chiloscyllium plagiosum. The sequence continues at coordinate 53,475,848 of NC_057727.1, read as the reverse complement.
CCTGAATGGTGGGATGACAGGATTTGAAAGGGCATATATTTCACATTGGAGTTTTGTATGAAAGGGTATTGTTGGAAATAATATTTACTCATCCTACAAATTAATCATCTGAAATTGCAAGAGTTAATATTGAAGGTTATCTATCATCATCAGAGCCGAAATTTGTTGTGTTTTAATGCAAATTGTGAAGCAAATTGTCAGCTGTCCAGAGGCAAATGGAATGAAGTAGGTTCAATTTTCAGTTTTGATTACAAGCTGTCCTCTTAACTTGCGAGGCTAACCACCCCACCAAGATACCGGTGATCAACACCACAGTGTTGTGCAACTGCCTGGGTGGAGTTATTGCAGAGAACCATAACCAGCCATAATACTTGTTATGAACCATGGAGGGAATTGATATAACAGCAAGATGTCTGCAAAAGACTGTCAAGCATCAAAATAATTAAGATTAAATATATTTTGATATACAATACTCTGATATACAATATTATGTAAACACCAATGTAAATTTAAATGTGAATTCTCAAAGAAGTGGAGAAAGACTTCGGTCTTGCTGAAAACTGAAAACATTTTACAGTGATATTACAAGTAGGTTTAGTGTTTCTTTTTGGAATTACTTTACTTTCATATTTTCTATTATTGGTTTAATCTTTACTTCAATAAATACAATTAAAGAAGAAAACAAAACAAAACTAACCTGTTTGGTGTGATTCAGGCATTTTGTTGAATTGACTGTTTATTAATTATTATTCAATGTTTACTTCCTTCCCAGTTGCTCTTCAGTGATTTTCCTTGTTTAGTCACAGTATAAGCAATCAAGTGTTCAGTTAACAGTTATGTATTGCTCTTATAACCTTGCACAATCCTAAGTCTTGACATGTGAAAATTTTGTGAATTTATTAACACGTTGTGATGTGTGACAGATACTTTGGCATGGTCGATGGGCAGGTGCTGACATCTGAGCTTGAATTTTCTGGCTTGACAGGTTGTTTGACTTTACCCAACGTGTCTCAAACATCCACATTCCTGTAGCAGACTCTTGGTCATAAGTTGGATTATCCTGGATATCATTTAACCCTTTCTTGTACTGCTGATGCTGAAGTGACTGATTACCTGCAGGAGAACTACATGAGAACTAGCTAGGCTAATGAAATAAAAAGAAACAGTAACACCTTAAATTAAAGAAAGCAACTAGGGTGATTCTTTAGACAGGCGAATGTGAGGACTGCAGATGCTGGAGATCAGAGTCAAGAGTGTGGTACTGGAAAAGCACAGCAGGTCAGGCAGCATCCGAGGAGTAGGAGAATCGACGTCTTGGGCAAAAGCCCTTCATCAGGTTTTGCCCGAAATGTCAATTCCCCTGCTCCTCGGATGCTGCCTGACCTGCTGTGCTTTTCCAGCACCACGGGTCTTGATTCTTTAGAGAGACAATTCATCCTACTGCTGTTTGTATGCTCTGTGAAAGGGAATGCAAGTTTCTGGTTTACACAGCTTAAGAAACTTTCCCCTTTTTTGGGAAGCTGGCGCAGAAAGCGATTGCAATAAAACAGCGAAAGAAATACAAGTGGAGAGGAAGGTTGAGAGTCAAAGGCCCAGCTATTTCTGATGCAGAGTTCCTGATGCAGTTGACCCAGAGGGAATTACCAGGGAAATTGAAAATTTAAATGGATAATTCCCCTGCATCTGGAACCCTATGAAAGTCAACGAATAATGAAGGCTCTGATTCTCTTAAACTTAATAATTACATAGGAAAAGTTAGGGATTAAAAACGTCTCAAGTGTTATATCCCTATTAAACTGAACCTGTGACGTACTACCAAACTCCAGGGACTAGATATACCCAAATGGCACTCCGGAAGCCCTGGATGGGACATTAGCAAAGCCCCCTCACCCCGTTCATCACTCCAACCTGACCCTCCTGGAGCCAATACCTGCCACACCCCCACAGGACCAAACATGGCTACCCCCTCCCACCAGGACCCAACATCATTTCACTGCAACCCAACCCTTCAGCATACCCTAAATATCAACTTACCAGACACCACATCTCACTGCCTCACCCAACTGGCAGTGTACCCTCTCATCTGCCTGCTACCCTTCACCCCTCCATCTGGTATCCTCCTACTCTGCCCCATCCATCTGCCACCCTAACTCCACACTTACTTTGCTTTGACCTTTTATAGGAACGGGATCTAGATTAGAATGGTGCTGGAAAAGCACAGCAGGTCAGGCAGCATCTGAGGAGCAGGAAAATTGACATTTCGGGCAAAAGCCCGTCATCAGGAATAGAGCTTTTGCCCGAAATGTCAATTTTCCTGCTCCTCAGATGCTGCCTGACCTGCTGTGCTTTTCCAGCACCACTCTAATCTAGACTCTGATTTCCGGCATCTGCAGTCCTTGTTTTTACCTTTTACAGGAACGGGCTTTTCCTTAGGGTGGAGGAGTTCAAAACCACAGGGCATATTTTCAAGGTGAGAGGAGAAAGATTTACAAAGGGTACAGGGGACAACTTTTTTTAAAAAAAAGCACAGAGAGTGGCTTATGTGTGGAATGAACTGCCAAAGAAAGTAGTGGATGCAGGTACAGTTACAATGTTTAAAAGACTCTTGGATAAGTTCACGAATAGGAAAGGTTTGGAGGGATATGGACCAAGTGCAGGCAGATGTAATTAGTTCAGTTTGGGAATGTAGTCAGCTGGGACTAATTGAACCGAACAGCCTGTTTCCATGCTGTAGGTCTCTATGACTCTAAGCTGGCTGGCATTGCTGTTGACATTTCAAACACAGAACATAGCACTCTGACAACTGCAAAAGGTGAAGTACTTTCAATCATGTTCCCCCATTGCTACAAAGGTTGCTGTTCAGGTCTCCTCTCTTTCATCCAAGAATTTCCATTAAATGTCATCTCAATGTATCTGTGTTTTTTTGTCTGGTCAGGGTCAGATATGGGGTTTCTGGACCAATAATAAAGCAGAAGCAACATAAGATTGCAAGAGAAAAATTAGTGATATCTTGTCTTTTTGTTAATGGTGATATAAAAATGTTCTAAAACTGTTTACATTGTACTGTGTAGTGGATTTGGATGTCAGTCATCACACTATTGGCACAAATACATTGATTATAGGATTATGCACATGAATTTACTACTTAACTGAAAACTTGAGTTGTCAGTGGTAAAAAAAGAATTCATTTTATCTGCTGCCATATGGTACCGATCAGAAATGTCTTGTTTATACATATTGTGCACAGCAAGATGAGTGAATCATCAGTTAATTTAGTTTTGGAGATTGAAGTAGGAGGAGGATTTGGTCAGGTACTGTGTAAACCTGCTAATCTTTGAATAATGTCATGGAATATCGTGCAAAGGTAGTCATGACTTTGCTTTAATGTCTTAACAGAAGGACTGAAAGCTCTGATAAAGCATCATTGTTTATTCTTGTTCTAGGGACATCATTATATCTTATTTCAGATTTTCAATCAGGCCTTATATAAAGGAGCTGCACAGACTACTATCCACTTCACATTGCTAAAAATGAACAATACCAGCCCTCCTATATAGCAGGACATTCTGAAGTACTACCAATTGACACACACTACTCTTTACAAACTTGGGTGGTCTGTCTTCAGTTTCAATTCTAAATGTCATAGTGGTTCTGAACACACACACACAGACACAGACATTTGCAAACATAGATGCACGCACACATGCACATACACATGCATTTATACACACACAGAGACTGGAAGATGATTGAACATTTCATAGTCAAGTCATTGCAATTTTTTGAAAGTGACCTTTTCCATTTCAGTTAGAGCATAGAACTTATTTAAATATCGCCTTGCAGGACCCTAATTGAATACGTTGATGAGATTTTCAAAGAGAGATGCAAGGATAGATTAGCCACAGCTTGGCCAAGCAGTCACATTTTCAGGAAGATCTTAAAAGGTGGTGGGAGAGAGATGAAGAGTTTTAGAAAGGAATTTCCAGAGCTAGGGATCAGGCAAAGAATGCTACAGCCAAACATGATGCAGCAAAGAAAATCAGGGATGTGCAAGAGGCCAGAATTTGAGAAATCACAGATCTTGGGGGGATTGTAGGTTACAGATACTGGGGGGGGGGGGAGGGCATCGATGGTTTTGCAAATTCAAACATAGCTGGAGAAGGAACCAATGTGGTGCAGTGAGAGTGATTGGTGAATAGGTCTTGCTGTATATTAGGAGAAGCACCAGCAGAGGTTTGGATGAGCTGAAGTTTACATAAAGTGGAAAGTGGGGGCTGGCTAGGAGAACATTTGATTAATTAGCCCTGAAGGCACAAAAGCATGTAAGTGGGATTAAACATCAGAGAAACTGAGGAGACAAGTAAGAGATACAAATTGATTTGCTGGATGGAATCAACATGTGGACTGAAACGGAAGGTCAAAAAAAACCCACCAAAGTACAGCTTCAAAAAACAGTCATGGAGAGGCCTCAAATTGGGTGGTTAGGGAACAATATTTGTGATGCAAATCAAACAGAATATATTTTCTTTTTCTAATATTTAGTTCGGAAAAATTTCTGCTTACCCAGCATTGGACTTTGGACAAGTGTTTGGAGAAATCAGAGACAGAGGAGAAAAGAGAAGTGGTGGCGAGATAGAAATTTGCTGACTGCAAATCAGCTGTCATGTTTCCTGCAATGTTCACTACATTTCAAAAGAAGTACTTTGCACGAAACAAAGTTAAGAATTAAAAGGCTGAACCTAATTTTTTTTTCCCAGCTACGTGCTAGTCATGTTGATTTTGGTGGAGTGATTCAAGCCATAAGGCTGAATGAGGTTTCTTGCTCTATCTTACCAAATATGCCCCACTAATTGCCATTCTCATCTCTATGGTGTGCATCATGTCCAACTTCCATCCCATTTTACTCCATTCCATTCCTGTTATAACTCATTACTTAGTAGATAACTGTCTGAAGGAGAAAGTGAGGACTGCAGATGCTGGCGATGAGAGTCAAAAAAAGTGTGACACTGGAAAAGCACAGCCGGTCAGGCAGCATCTGAGAAGCAAGAGAGTCAATGTATCAAGCATAAGCTCTTCATCAGGAATGTGGGAGGAGCCCAACTGGGCGGAGAGCTAAATGGGAGCAGGATGGGGCTGGGACAGGGAAGGTAGCTGGGAATGTGATAGGTAGATGAAGGTGGGGGGTGATGGTGATAGGTTGGAGAGGAGGGTGGAGCAGATAGATGGGAAGGAAGATGAACAGGTAGGACAGTTCATGAGGGTTGAATCTCGGATAAGGTGGGGGAAGGGGATATGAGGAAACTGGTGAAATCCACATTGATTCCATGTGGTTTGAGTGTCACAAGGCAGAAGATGAGGTGTTCTTCCTCTAGTTGTCGGGTAGCTAGGATTTAGTGGTGGAGGCGGCCCAGGACTTGCATGTCCTTGGTGGAGTGGGAAGGGGAGTTGAAGTGTTGGCCACGGGGCAATGGTTTGTTTGGTGTGTGCCCAGATGTTCTCTGACAGGTTTGGAAAGTTGGTGTCCTGTTTCCTAAAATAGAGGAGATCACATCGAGAACAGACACAGTAGATGACATTTGTGGCGGTGAAAGAAAATCTCTGCTGAATGTGGAAGGATCCTTTGGGGCTTTGAGTGGAGGTGAGCGGGGTAGTGTGAGCGCAGGTTTTACGCCTCTTGAGGTGGCAAGGGAAAGTGCCAGGCACGGAGGGTGGGTTATTGGAGGTCGTGGACCTAACAAGGGACTTGCAGAGGGAAGGTGTCAGCGGAATGCTGAAAGGGAAGAGAAATATATCTCGGGTGGTGGGGTCTGACTGTAGATGGCGGAAATGACTGAGGATGATGTGATGTATCCATAGGGGTGGAAGGTGAGGACCAGGGTGTTCTATCCTTATTGCAGTTGGAGGGGTGGGGTGCAAGGGCAGAGATGCGTGATGTGGAGGAGATACGCTTGAGGGCATTGTTTACCAGGTGGGAGGGGAAATTGCGGTCCTTGAAGTAGGTGGCCATCTGAGGTGTTCTGGAGTAGAATGGCTCCTCCTGGGAGCAAATGCAGAGGAATTGGAAATAAGTGGTAATTGTCCTAAGAGAAACATCCCTTGGCTCTATGCCATCTTTGAGTACCTGCTACTCACCTGGAGGAGTGCAGGCATTTGTCAATTGTCCTGCTTAGCAATGGCAGTAGTGAGGAGAGATGGTGAAAAACAGGGAGTTTGGCACCATCTTTCTCGTAGAGAGACCTGGGGGTCCTGGTGGACAGGGATGGTGTAGTGGAAAATATATTCTTCTCTCAGAGGAACATGAAATGAGGCCTCATGACGAGATGATGCCTGCCTGGTTGGAGATCACCACTCTAACCATATTGTCTCCTGACTCAACATATTGCCCCCATGTGCACCGGAAATACAGCCTTGGCAACTACTAGCTCCATCAGTGACAGCAGAGTAAAGCCCACACCAGTGTTCAGTGTGGGCTTGCAGGCTGCACACCCCACAATTTGTATCCTGCAGTTGGGTGAGGGAAGCATCCCAGACCACGGGAGTTGGAAATATGCCAGAGACCAGGCACTGGCAGAGCTGACCCTGTAGTATTGGCTATGAGGGAATTCATAGAAATGTACAGGGAGAAGCTAGAGGTGTATGAATTGTGCTGGCCATTTATAACAGAAACCAAATTAGGGAAGAGGCTAGTTTTGGTATTGAAACAAAGCAGATCAGGCAGCATCTGTGGAAAAAATATCAACTCATTCTTTTGATGACTCTGTTTCTCTCTCCACAGATGCTGCCAGATCTCTAGCACTTTGTGTTTTTATTTTAGATCTCTGCATCAGCAGTACTTTGATTTATTTTAGATATAGTCCTGGTAATTAGAAAAACACATTTAAACTCTCATAGTGCAGTATCCTCTGGGGTTGAGTGATCATCATAACATGTGATTTCATATTAAGTTTGAGAAAAACTAAGTTTAAATGAAGCTAATTGTGAAGGTGTGGAGAACAGTTTGTCAAGATGGACTGGGTAATTAGACGAAAAGTTATGATGGTAGACGAGCAAAGGTGAACGTTTGAAAAGTAATTAAAAATTCTCAATAGTCTTGAGAAATTAAACACCATTGGAGAAGTGATACAAGCCTGGTTAACTGGAGAGTGTTCGTATTAAATTAAATAAAGAGACTTAAATGTTTCCAAAATGAACAGTAAGTCTGAGAGACAGGACGGTTTTAAAAGGTCAGTTAAAGATGTCTAAGAAAGTGATAAAAATGAAGAAAAAAACAAGGTGAACGACCAAAAAAAATGTTAAAAACAAACTGGAATATTTTGTATGTGTTCATCAAAAGTAAAAAGAATTCCTCAGACACAGAAACCAGAAAAATATTTGGAATTTTTAAAAATCGGTTTACACAGTAGAAGAATACATTGGAAACTATGCATGTCCAAATAATAATTGAGACCAAGAAAGTTGAATAAATTGGCATTGGCAAAGAAAAATTGTTTAGAAAATAATGGGACTAAAGTCTTGGACCTAAAGGCTGGTATTTTCAAACTAGAGGCTACAGCAATAGTGGATGCTTTTCATGAAAAGAATGTGAAAGGTCAAGCCACTTGCCTGAATTTTATTAGTGGAGAAATGAACAAATACATTAAGGACTGGAATACTTGGAAAATCAAAACCAACACACAGTTTTATAAATGGGAAATTATGTTTGACAAACTTACTGGAGATTATTTTGTGTGTATAACTAGCAGGTTAGATAAGGAAGAATGAATCAATGTGGTGTATTTAGATTTGTAAAAAACATTCAATAAATTGCAATGCAAGAGGTTGTTGCAGAAAGATCAGTCTCACAGATTTGGAGATAAAATTATTATGGATTGAGGGCTGGTTAATAGGCTTTATATAGAAAGCAGGAACAAAGTAGTCATTTTTAGGATGCAAAAGTATGACTAACAGAATTTCACAAGAATTAAATGCTTGCATATTAGCTATTTGCAGCCTCCATCATTATTTTAGTATACAGAGTGTACCAGAGAAGGTTAGTACAGTGTGGAAATTATTGCACTTTGCAGAGTAGTTCGCCATTTGTTGTTGTTCATGGACTTTCAGCTCTCAATTGTGACACTGTGCGGTTGTTTATATACAACAGTAGGCACACTCCAGCAACCTGTATTGATAGGTGGGAGAAACTAAGTGTGGGAGTAGCAGATGCACTGGGTTCAAGTAAAGGTTTGCCTCTGTTTGCAAGCATTCTTCCTTGGAAGAATGAATACTTGTACCTCATGCTTAAGCAAACAACTCAGAATTTGCCAGGTAGTCCATAAAATCAGTCAATTCTTGACATGATGCAACAAGCCAACATTCCCACAGCTTTGTAATGCCCACTAATAAACAATCACATGTTGGTGTATCATTTAATATGCTGTTTGAGTCAAGTGAAGGATAAATCATTGGTGGAATGCACAGAAGAGTTTAATATAAATTCTGTGGCCAAGTCAAGTACTTAAGAGTATGGTCAGGCTCTCGAGTGGCATGGTTGTCCGCTAGTTCCAGAATCTTCTGTAGTGGTCTCAACTTTGTCTTGCTGGTGAACACATACTTGTCCAGATGAGGGAGGGAGACTAATGCATTGCAGTCTTCAATGGTGTAAATGAGTCTATAACTCTACATGGAGGTCACAACATCATGCGCAATCTCAAATGTAAAGTTTTAAGTATGTTATAGGAGTATCGGGTTTTGGAGGCTGGGAGGTGAGGCCTAAGAGTAACCCACTTCCTTTCTGCCTTTTAGTCCAAGTTGTAGAAGTAGTGGCCTGTCCTCCTCCATTCGGCCTTCCTCAGCTACATGAATTCATGTGATGGACATGTAAAGGCCTCAGTGGGTCTAGGGGAGAGACTGACACCCTACCCACACAGGAGAGGAGACCAAACCCAATTTGTCCAAGTTTGCTGATGTTATAAATGCACATATGTCTCTGTTAGAAATGCTTACAAATATCAACCATTGTTGCTGACATTCAGATAACAATGGCCTGATGGGTCTACATCACAAAAAGGAAAAACCAGGAAAACCTGATGGCCGAATGGTGCATCCTATCTGGTATACTTCAAATATATGTGCAGTATATTCATTTTAAAGCGTAACTGTTTTCTTTTTATTGCTTTTAATCCATCTACAATTTCAGCTCACTTTGTGTCCCTGATTTAAATCACTCCCCCATTGGTGCTGTGCCCTTTAAAACACCAAGAACTTAGGCTACAGAATTCCCTCCCTCAGCTCTTCAGAAATAACATTTGGTCAGTGTCAATTTTATTTTTAGTTATGCTCTGGTGAAACATTGTGAGATGTTTTAATAGTGAGGCAACTTATGAAAGCTGATTGTTGGTGCCATTAATCTTATTATATTCTATTCAATGCCTGTACTGGTGAAACCTATAGAATATAACTTTAGATCTTTGCTCCCGCCAAGCTAACTGACCTCACTAAAATAGGTTTGGATATGCAGTAATGCAGCCGAGGAAGTTACCACATTGGTTTCTAGTCAATTATGAGTGAGCTGAGGCAAGAGTGAGGGCAATGCTCCTTATTCAAATTTATTAGGATGAGGAGTGGTTTGAGTTTCCTTCTAGGTCATCGCTATCTTGGAATTTGTGTGGATTCTGGATATAATGAGAGCATGCAACTGAAACAGACTTTCTACCCTGGTGTGTTGACTCATCCAGTTGTGCTGACCTTCTAGGTTTTCAATGGAACCATGAATACTTGGGCTTTGTAGCCTATGCTGAAGCAAAAAGCTCAGAATTTGCCGGGTAGTTCATAAAACCAGACAATTCTTGACATGATGCAACAAGCCAACATTCCCACAGCTTTGCACTGCCCACCAACAAGCAATTACATGTCAGTTTATCATTTAATATGCTGTTTGAGTCAAGTGAAGGATAAATCATTTTCTTCTTATGAGGAAACGGATATTGAATGATCCAAATGTATCAATGGAGTCTGTGCTTAGATCAAATCTGTCCTTCCGACTGCTTAAACTTCCTGCATCAAACCTGATTCTATTTAATGAAAAACATATGAATATCAATATTAGCAAAACAGACATTATTGCATTTAGCAGCCCAGAAAAAAAGTAAATCATATCATATTATACAATATTACAAACCAAGAAGAAAAAAGTCAAGACAGATGAACCACGTTTGCCCCACTCACAGTCAGCCATGCAATCTCATAGAAAAAAAGGTAATAAAAAAGGAAAAATAAAAATGTGGGCCACTTTAAGAAAGAAAATTTTGGGAAGTTTGATCTCTGAACCTTGATGGTAGCCAAGTAAGTTCCAAGAGATTTCATTACCTGATGTCACTAATGCTATTAAACTGGGTCTAAGTTTGACAGCTGAAAATAGCTTCCTCATCCATCTCTCCTTTGAAGTCTTGCAGTCAATCTGTACTCACCACATCCTGCAGTAATCCTTTCCAGAGGTCAATGACTCTCTGCACAAAGGATCACTCTATTTAAATCACTTATATGCTTTATCAAATTGAATAATTTAACTCAATTACATGTTGACTTACTTTGTACTGACACTCCTATCCAGCCCTTCACCTCGTTTCCTGCCCCCCCACCCACACAACCACTTCCAGTGCTTCCCTCCTGTCAACCTCAGATACCTGAATCTACATTTTAAAGACCTTTGCCATATCCTCTCAAAGCCTTGGATTCTCTGTTGTAACATTGCTTAGTTCACAGAGCCTTTCCTGAAAATTGGTAGCAGGTGGCTCAGTGGTTAGCACTTCTGCCTCTCAGCGCTAGGGACCCAGGTTCAACTCCTGCCTTGGGCAACTGTCTGCGTGGAGTTTGCACATTCTCCCAGTTTCTGTGTGGATTTCCTCTGGTTAGATGTGCAGGTTAGGGGAATTGGCTATGCTAAATTGCCCATAGCGTTAGATGCATTAGTCAGGAGTGAATGTAGGGGAATGGGTCTGGGTGGGTTGCTCTTTGGAGGGTCGGTGTGGACTTGTTGGGCCGAAGGGCCTATTTCCACACTGTAGGGAATCTAATCTAAAAATTAAGAACCTTAAACCTGGTTAGCCTTCTGATGGCACAGCTGTGGGCTTTCCCCAATGCCTTGACAGCCCTTGGCATCCGAGGGGAATAAAACTGTTTGCAGTAATGTAGTTGCAACAATATCATGGCAAGTGTTTACTTCACTGTCCCAGCTTTGCCTCCTAAGCTTCCTTGCAAATGATAACATAGGTCATGGAATCTTAACATTTCACTAACTAGTACCCATTGCCCATTCTCCAGCTGTATACCTTTTGGAGGATATTTTGCATGAATAACCTAGAACTATTATTCAAATGTATTCTGCAACATTTGTTCATGTTAAAGTACATCTGCCACACTTGGACATATTCCCCCAGTGGATGCAGAGCATTCTGCTGCTATTTGCTTTACAAAAGCCCTAATTCCACTTCACAGCTGAAATCATTGACAAACTTCAGGTTGGGATTCCTAATGCTTTCAACCAAATCATCGATAAAAGATGGTGGCGAGTGATATTTTTTAAACGCATTGCTGAGGAACTTTATGGATAACTGGAGCCTATTCATGATCAAACTTCACACAGAGCTTAAAAACTGTCATCTGTCAACACTATCCAGCCAGTTTACAAACCAGTTCCAAATCAGATTGCAAAACAATACAAAATATCAATTGCTAAATTTCTGATGCCTTCAAAAAAATTCTACTAAAGAATCCAGCCTTCATTTTCAAAAATTGGCATTCTCTAATAGCCTCAGCTCTCTACAAACTGTTGTACAATAATTCCTCCTTATAAATAACTCACCTACAATCCCAAGATTCCATTCTGCTCCCTTTATTAATTACAAATGTGAATGTCCCTTCAGCTTCAAGACTCAAAAAAAAAACATTAAGTCTGTGAGCCAGCTGCTAGCATGATACCATGACCATGTTTAATAAGCTTGGGTGAAAAACATCACAGCCTGTAGGGTCCTAACCCTGGGCAAGATAATTTTGTATCAACCACTACAGATTTAATTTTCACAATACATCCATTCCTGAAGTTCATCAATCCTGCATTATCTTCAGAAAACATTCAGTAGCACACCCAGTAATAAGGTATGGTAGTCAGATATGCCTAAATATCGTATGCAGCCCCTGATCATTGCCTGATTCCCAATAAGAAATGGCCTTATTGAATATCCTGCAGTCATTTTTACTTTCATATTACCTTTTGGATATCAGATTTCATTGCCTTCCTACACTGATCCTTAGACTTATCCCCATTGAGGGCTTCACTTTTTTTGTGCTCTTCTTTTACCCTGAAATCATAATTGCATCAATGTTGTGGAGCTGCCTCCCAGCTAATTTCATTCTCCCTCCACCCTCCTATTCAGATTCAATTTACATTAATCAGGAGTACTCCATTCAGCCTGTTGATTATGTGTATGTTAATCACAGCTAATTGGCATCAAATTGAACTGGGGGGAGTGGGGAGCAGAGTGAAAGAGTTTTTTAAAAAATCTTGCAAATGGAGATTTTAATGAAGAGTACATATTGTGGCATTTTATTCCTATTTGCACCTGGAGCTAATTAAACTGATTAAGGATTCATGTGATTCTATTCTGCATGGGATCTGCCTGGAATGTTGTGTAAAAACAATGGCAATGCCATTACCATGGAGAAATGCCATTACCATAACAACATACAAATGAAGGGCTTGGCTGTTGGCCATTTGTCCACCAGGCCTCCCTTCATCTTGCTGCTGAAACAATTAGGTTGATGTGTCTTAAGAGGGTTTTAGTCTTTCATTAACTTGGATGAAGCAGATGCTGTGCACTATAAACAAACATGGTACAATATATAGTTGTTTAGTGGAAAACATAAATTTGTTGTCTATAAGCAATTTTCTGATTTTGTTACAGTGCACAAAGAAAACCCACCCCTCGAGCTTTTATTTTTTGTAATTGCTAGTGGTGTTCCTTCAGCTCAGAGTGCAACCAATCGACTTAGAGTAGTGCCTAATTTGCTGCTTTTGCTAAAATATAGATGGAACATGGTTCCCAGTAGATTGGTGAAATTCTATGTAAAATACATTTTGTTTAGTCAGGATTTTGTAGCCCTTCCATAAGCTGTGAATCTATTATGTGGGTTAGAATATCTAAATATGTATTTACTGAATAATGTCTCACTAAGGAGAGAATTTTTAACATTCATTTGATGAATGTGGATGTTTCTGGTTGAGTCAGCATTTATTACCTATCTCAAGTTGCCCATGTGATGGTGAGTTGCAGTTCATGTGCTGTAGATAGACTTACAAAACAGTGTTGGGGAGGAATTTTCAGGATTTTGACCCAACAACAATGAAGCAACAAGTCCTGTTGGGGAGTAGTTTGTTGGGAAAGTTGTGGGTGTGCTGTACTCACATCTTCTGCTCTTGGCCCTCTGGATAGAAATGGTCATGAGTTGGGAAAGTGCTGTCTCAGGATCTTTGGCAGGTTTCCCAGTGCATGTTATAAAAAGTGTACACTGCTGTTACTGAGCATCAGTGGTGGAGGCAGTGGATGTGATACCAGTCAAGTGGATTATTATTATTTCAGGGATGGTGTCCAGCTATTGTATTTGGGACTATTCTCCATGTGGTTCTGTGTCATGCCAGATTGTGCATTTATTCTTGGCACCTTTGTAGATTTTATAGATGTAATGTAAATGCTGCTGAAGTAAAGTTCATGGATTTAAATTGTATATTGTATGTGAGTTGTTTAATGTTAGTTGTGTTAGCTGCTCCTTTTATTTATTGGAATCTGTTCACATTTCATCTCTGTTAATAATTATTTAAAGACAGCAAATTGTTCAAAAACACAATGCTTTTCAACAAGGCATTAAATACTTTAAACAATTTTCAACTTTGAATTTTGTACTTAGACATTAATGACAGTTAATGGAACTGTTTCACATTTTTGATACCTAACACCAGTCTCAATTAATCACACATGGGCAACACAATTAGATTGCGAATAAACTTTCTTCTATAGTATGCTTTAGCCTGACAATGGTGTGTTTCCATTCTCTGTATCAGCCACCCTGGTGTACAAGATTATAATTACAATGCTGAATTGAAGCAATTTTGTGATGTGAAACTTAAAGCCTCTGCCACTTTCATGTTTCCTTTCATTGTGTTGTGAACAAGAAAGGAGTCCCAACCATGCTGCTGAGTGCAGAAGCGAGCCTTCAAGTAACCTAAAGCCCTATGGTAGATTGGCTTCTGCTTTGAAATCTAGAAGTATTCATTTAGTGACAAGCAGGATGGATTTATATTGTGCTTTCCATGGCCACTGGACATCTCCAGGCATAGTGCCTGTTGTAACATGGAAAATGTGGTAGCTGATCTATATACAGCAAGTTCCCACAGAAAATAATGTGATAATTACACAGCAGTCTATTTTGGTAATATTAGCTAAGGGTTAGATGTTGTTCTGGACAATGGTCTTGCTCTTGTAAAAGATCCGACTGCATTATTTTTATCTTCCAAAAACCGAGATACTTAATGTCACACTTGAAAAACAGCACCTTCAGTAGTGCAGTGCTCCTTCAGTCCTGCTTTGGAATGTCAGCTTTTGACATTTGCTCTCAAGCCCTACTGTAAGGTTTGGAACCTGGAACCTTGTTGGTCTGAGATAAGACTGCTGTCAGCTGAGCCATGGCTGACAAAGTTGGATTGGTAAATCTATGGTCTCTTGTCATATTGACAGCATATTTCCACCATTCTTGCGCATTCAAACCAACTGATTATTAAAACAATGTTGTCTCTATCTTCATTTTGAACAGCTGCTGATACTTAATTTACATTTTTGTTTTGTGCTATATTAGAAAATGTATTTCTTTTAAAAATGGCTCATTTCTGTTTCAATTCTGGTACATTATTGTTTCAGTGCACAGACTGAATAATGCTCGTTTTTTTTAACATGGAAACTTCAATCCAATGACAGAATATATTTTCAGTTTGAAAAAGATTTGGCATATCTAATATAAAAAGAATATTTCTTTCACAATCTCCTCTTGAGAGGGGAAGGAGTTATGATGAAGGTGGTTCATGAAAAATGCAGTGTGTCTGGCACAGAGAATGAATGATGATCCTGGTATGACTAGTCATTAAACTTGATGTGTATTTGATGGGAGCCACAATATATAAAAGTCCAGAATGGAGTCTGTAACAGGGAACTGACAGAGCCAGCAGGCTTGCTACAGACACCCATTTGTAAAAGGTACAAAAAGCATTGAAGGTGACATTTACATTAACTCCCCAGAGTGTTAATACACCCCAGTGCAATGAAATGAGTTATCAAGCTGGGTCAAGTAGGATGTTAAATTTTAAACGTATATAAGACAGAGAAAAATGTATGGGCTTAAAAGATATAGTGTGCAGATTGATGTACCAGAAGGTGCCTGTATTTTTTCTCTTATCTGAAGTTTCTAGCAGACCTACTGCTCCACCGCTCTTTAGCAACACCTGTTTGTGGTTATGCTTCAAGGATCAGTCTGGACATTTTAATATTGAAAAGACGTTTGAACATGGGGGCATGATAGGGAGAGAGAGAGAATGATAACCAATGCAGATTGTGTTTTTAATCCATTTCCAAATCTCCATCCGATTCTATGCTATCATTGGATAACAATTAGGAGCAGTTAAACTCCCCAGAATATCTCCTCTATTCAGTCTGGTCACTGAATAAGATTTCCTAACTCCATACACATTGTTCCTAATTTTATTGATGCTTTAATACAATGTTGAAGATATAAGCGCTTCTTTTCTACACCTTTCTATGGAAGGCTGCTTACAGGTAAAGGGAAGTGGGAGGCTTTCAAAAGTGAGCTAATAAGAGTCCCGGGTAGACTTTGTCTGACCAGCAAGGTTCCATTTAGTAGACAGGCTAGTAATGTTAGCTCACATGGGATTCCAGGGAGAGGTAGCTAATGGATACAAAATTGGCTTGACGGTAGGAGATAGAGGGTGGTGGTAATGGGGGATTGTTGTTCAGACTGGAGGCCTGTGACCAGTGTTGCACAAGGATTGCTGCTGGCTCCACTAATGTTTGTCACTTATGTAACTGATTTGGATGTGAACATAGGAGGCATGGCTAGGAAGTTTGCGGATGAAATCAAACTTTGTGGTATGACGGAGAGTGAAGAAGATGATCTAAAAGTGCAATGGGATCTTGATCAACTGGGCCAATGAACTGAGGAATGACAGATGGAGTTTAATTCAGATCATTAAAGATCTTACATTTTGACAAGACAAGGCAGGTCAGCACAGTTAATGGCAGGGCCTTGGGGTCTGTTGTTGAATAGAAAAACCTCAGGGTGCAGATACATAGTTCCTTGGAAGTGGCATCACGGGTAGCAGGGTGGTGAAGGAGGCATTTGACATGCTTACCTTCACTGGTCAGTGCTTTGAGTACAGGAGTTGGGACGTCATGTTACAGCTCTATAAGACACTGGTGAGGCCAGATTTGGAATACTGTATATAATCCTGGTTGCCCTGTGATAGGAAGGATGTTATTAAACTGGAAATGGTGCAAAAAAGATTTACAAGAATGTTACCAAAATTGGAGGGTTTGAGTTAAATGGAGAAGCTGAATAGGCTGGGTCTTTTCTCCTGGTTGGCATGGACATGTTGAGCCAAAGGGTCTTTCTCCATGCTGTATGACTCTGACTCTACCATTTGTTGTTGTAGGAATCTCCAAATCACTGCTGTAGGAATGTTGCTTTAGTGGCTGACAGCATGCATTTGCTGGGTAGAAAGTTATAAATATTTAATCTGTGCAAACCTAATTTGGATTGTAAATTCTAATTGGCATTAGAGTGAAATCTGCAGTTTTAAAATTCTATAGTTGCAAATTTTGAGTGGATTTATTTCTAAGGTGTACATTGAAAGAATAGCCTCATTTAAGAATGTGCTGAAACTAAATGCTAATTGACTGAGGCAAATAACCCCTTTGTGTTGGGAGCATCATACATTGGGAACTTGGTGTGACTCCATACTTGAATGTGACTCTCAATAGAGTACTGGAATTGAGTATCTCGGAGTGAAATGGAAGAAGGGGACTGGTCCTTTGACTCTGCCTAAACATAGCAGTTGATTGGCAAGTCGGATTGGTAAGCATTTCTTATATTTTAATGTGAAATTAAGGTCTTCATTTGTATTTGGATTTCGACTTTTTTTCTCTTGAGGATGCTAGTAATGCATAATAAAAGAGAAATAACGCAATGTGTTTAAGAGTGGAAAACTTCAAATGTGAAGAGCAGGGATAGTAGTGTGTTTTAATAGCATAAATAAGGTACAATTGAGGTGGGAGGTCAGGTGGTGTGTTGCTGCTGCAGTGTGTAGGAACTGCTGGCACCAAGGTAGTTCATTGTCAACATATCTGTTGCAAATGTTTATTGCTCCAGCAACTTCTAGTTCAGATCTGAAGTCTGTGATGCAAACATTGTACCATTATCAGGGAGGGGGAAATGTTACTTTTCCCCAGGAGGCAGTCAACCTCCCCTTTCATTCGGTAATTCAAACGTGGTCTGTGAGCAAGGACGGGAAGATGTTGGTGAAACAGATATGGGAACCCACGGGACAACCTTCAAAGAGCCCCTGACCCTGCAATTAGCCAGTAAGTAGGAGATTCATACACACCATTTGGACAAGACTGGGGAGCATGGGTGTGCTGACCACGACACCATGGTATAGTGTGCCATTCATTTGAAGGGAGGAATTAGGAACATAATTGCAATATGGTAGGGTGTGAATAAGGGAATAGATACATTTTTGTCTGCAGCTTAGACCATGATGCAATGAAGGCTATGTTGCCTGCCTGATGTCAGGGTTAAGGGCATCTCTATGGGGTTGGAAAGGAACTTGAAGTATGAGTGGAGAGATGCCAGTACTGTCATGCACACTGTACTAATAATATTGATATATATTGCTAGATATCGAAAGGATGTAATAGTAGAGCATTTAGAAATGCATAATGAAGTAAAGGGGAGTAAGAATGGATTCATGTAAGCTTAACAAATATTTTACAGTTCTTTGAGGAGGTGGCAAGCGAGATAGAGGGAGTTCAATTGATGTACTACTTTGAGATTATCAATAGTGTTCAATAAGGCTTTGCATGTAAGGCTACTTAGAATACTTGGATGAGGACGGGGATAGCGGTGGGATAAACAGCAGGTGGATGTGGTGAGGCTCACATTGAACCTCCTACTCCCCAATTTAACCAATACAAAAATACTAGCAAACCCAGGTTCCCAATTCGTGCACCTAGGAACAGAGACAGGCTGCATCACCTACATGAGTGGAAGCAGGACAGGTCTCTCCCATAAATCAGCATGTCTATTAACTAGACCCAGAAAAGCTGGCCCAGGTTTGGGAAGATATTAACTAGATGCTGGAGCATGAGCTGACAGAGCCTGGCCACAGCAGTTGGAGCACACCGCCCACCCCCACCTCCACCCCCGTCTTCGTCCATGGATTCTAATCTTATTAAGTAGCCTTTTATACACTGCCTTATTGAACACCATTAATAATACAAATATGTGATTGTGCATAAGTTGGACAACTCTATTAGGCTCTGCATTGACTACAGAAAAATTAATGCAGTGATCAGAGCCCAATTATTTCTGATACACTGGCTGGAATTTTTCATTTATAAGGTAGATGTTTTTACCTATCTTAGTAATGCAATGACTGCAGATGCTGGAAACCAGATTTTGGATTAGTGGTGCTGGAAGAGCACAGCAATTCAGGCAACATCCGAGCAGCAGCAAAATCGACGTTTCGAGCAAAAGCCCATCAGGAATAAAGGCAGAGAGCTTGAAGCATGGAGAGATAAGCTAGAGGAGGGTGGGGGTGGGGAGAAAGTAGCATGGAGTACATAGGTGAGTGGGGGAGGGGATGAAGGTGATAGGTCAGGGAGGAGTGTGGAGTGCATAGGTAGAAAAGGAGATAGGCAGGTAGGACAAGTCAGGGGGACAGTGCTGAGCTGGAAGTTTGGAACTGGGGTGATGTGGG
>NC_057727.1:53426982-53456522 GCF_004010195.1 Chiloscyllium plagiosum | reverse complement strand
GTCTTTTTGGAGGTGGCAGAAATGTCGGCGGATAATTTGGTTGATGCGAAGTTTGGTAGGGTGGAAGGTGAGCACCAGGGGCGTTCTGTCCTTGTTACGGTTGGAGGGGTGGGGTCTGAGGGCGGAGGTGGGGGATGTGGAACGAGATGTGTTGGAGGGCATCTTTAACCACGTGGGAAGGGAAATTGCGGTCTCTAAAGAAGGAGGCCATCTGGTGTGTTCTGTGGTGGAACTGGTCCTCCTGGGAGCTGATACGGTGGAGGAATTGGGAAAACGGGATGGCATTTTTGCAAGAGATAGGGTAGGAAGAGGTGTAATCCACGTAGCTGTGGGAGTCGGTGGGTTTGTAAAAAATGTCAGTGTCAAGTCGGTCGTCATTAATGGAGATGGAGAGGTCCAGGAAGGGCAGGGAGGTGTCAGAGATGGTCCAGGTAAATTTAAGGTGAGGGTGGAATGTGTTGGCGAAGTTCATGAATTGCTCAACCTCCTCGCGGGAGCAGGAGGTGGCGCTAATGCAGTCATCAATGTAGCGGAGGAAGAGGTGGGGAGTGGTGCCGGTGTAATTACGGAAGATCGACTGTTCTATGTAGCCAACAAAGAGATAGGCATAGCTGGGGCCCATACATGTGCCCATCGCTACCCCTTTTGGTTTGGAGGAAATGGGAGGATTCGAAGGAGAAATTGTTGAGGGTGAGGACCAGTTCGGCCAAACGAATGAGTGTTGGTGGAAGGGTACTGTCAGGGACGTCGGGAGAGGAAACAATGGAGGGCTTGGAGGCCCTCATCATGGCGGATGGAGGTGTAGAGGGATTGGATATCCATGGTGAAGATGAGGCGTTGGGGGCCGGGAAAACGGAAGATTTGGAAGAAGTGGGGCGTGGGTGGTGTCTCGAATGTATGTGGGGAGTTCCTGGACTAGGAGGGATAGGCCAGTGTCGAGGTAGGTAGAGATGAGTTCAGTGGGGCAGGAGCATGCTGAGATAATATGTCGGCCAGGGTGGTCAGGCTTGTGGATCTTGGGAAGGAGGTAGAACCGGGCAGTGCGGGGTTCGGTGGTTAATGTCCTGACGGCAGGTGGAAATGAAGAGGTCGAGGGTGGGTAATAGGCCAGCGCGGGGTGTCCAGGTGGATGCAGTGTGTTGGAGGTGGGCGAAGGGGTCCTCGGAAGGTGGGTGGGAGTCCTGATTGTGAAAGTAAGCTCGTAGACTCATGCAAGGGGCACTAGCAGATTAGCCTGACTGGCTGTGGAAAGGGAGCCTTTTTGACTCTGAACAGGTTCCACCAGGGTTGTATCATGCCATTCTGACTCTGAAATACCCGATGGAACTCTCAAAAGTTGATGAACCATCGAATGGCAAGCTTTTCTATTTGCATAAAATGTAGAGACCACCTCCTGGTGTACAGCGACTGGAGAATGCACTTAAAGTAACTGAAAGTCACCTTCTGGGAAAGTACAGTCGGTAGTGGTCAACCTCACAAAATGTGAGTTTGCAATTGCCCGAGTGAGATATCCAGGGAATACAGAGTCAATGAAGAGCAGCACACCAGGCAGCAAAGCTCAAAATTACCCATCCTCACAACAAAATAGCAAATCATACATATCTTAGGTATGTGTGGGTTCTACAAAAAGGTCATCCCAAACATCAAGCAGACCTACTATCGAAAGAAAGCAAGCATAGTATTGACTGAAAAAATGCCAAGCTGGTTCTGAGAATCTGAAAGCTATTATCATAAGTGTTTGCTTTGACTGTAACTGAACATCCAAAGTAGCTATCAGCGTGAATAACATCAGGGTACTGGTTATCCATCTTCAGGAAGATAAATCTAGAATCGAAAGTACAGTTGAGTACTTTTCCAGAAGAGGAAACTCCCACACGATATGAAAAGCGAAAGTAGAGAAGGAAACACCCTCGCTTATTATTGGCTCTCAAGCAGTTGGTGATATACCTCCAAAACACGAAGGCCACAATGTACATTGACTGCAACCCATCAACGTTTGTACAAAAGCTTAAGACCTAAAATGCTAGGTTATACCATTGAAGTTTCTTCCTCTTTCAGTTGAAGCACCTAAAAATCATCCACATTGCCGGGAAATTGGATGTGTTGTCCAAAACTTAGCGTCCCGGTTTGAACTAACAAAAAGTAATGTTGGCCAAGGCTAAGAGATTGATAGATTGAATATTTGTTGTTTTATATATTTAATTCCTTTCACCCTTGCAATGAAATGAGAATGAATCTAATTTCATTTGTTCTTCAAGGGGAAGTGTCATGACGATAGATCAGAATGTCCAACCTCAAAGGATATTTTTAAACTTTTTATTCCAAAGTGTGTTTGTTTGAAGTATTTGTCTACTGTAGACAAAAAATAAGACTGCAGATGTAAATGTTAATTTGTTGCTATCTGACAAGTCCTGTGTGGGGTCATAGAATGTCACATTTATAGAATATCAGGGATACATTAACTGAGTGCTGCAAATTGACCACCACGTTTATTTATTTCTTTACTCATTGTTTTCATTAATTCAAGAAGGTCTGATGAAATTGGCTCTGAAAACTGGAGTTGGCCTGGGAGAACAATGTCCACAAAGCAGCAATACCTTTTTAAATTAACCTTGCTTTGACCAACTAGACCTTAGATGAATAAGAAAGGGAAGCATTTCATTCTTAACGATTTGGGATATCCATCAGGAACCATGACATGTTGGGGAATTTCACCTGTGATCTGGTTGTAAGAAAATGCAGGATTGGAGAATATAGATGAAGGAAAAGGAAAGCAAGATGCCCACATTCATACACTCTGCAGCTTGTACTTTGTGGTAGATAGCAAGAGTGGAGTGGCATTTGAGAAGGTGCGTGAAGTAGCAACATACCATCATCAGGAATTGTCTCAGAGACATAATTGGCAATAGCCTAAACCACTCCAACAAAATAATCCATGTAGCATTTTTCTCCTCCAATGGGCTCAGGAGATGCTAGCAATTCTTTGTTGCTGCCTCTTGTTATGTATATCACATTGTGCTTGCAAAAACGAGAAGACCGTGACAGTGGATGTATTGCGAGCTGTTTGGGTGGCCTGCCTGTCATAGCTGAATAGCTGAACATACGTGAAGTCTAGAAATCTGGTACTAACCTGATTACCACTACAATTTGTTGACTGCCCACTCTATATGCTTCAGGGCAGAATTTTTTGAGGTAGTTTGCATTCAACAGACTTCCTTTTTAATTATTATTTCCCTTAGGCCTAATGTATATCCTCTACGATGGATTATTACAGTGCACAATATTTACTGTTCTTAGTTAACAAGATAATTTATTATATGGCAGCAATAAGTACAACTACCATACCAATCAGACATAAATAATAGAACTCTCAGGGGTCATACAGTATTTGTCTACTCCTTCCAACGACTCGTGCAGAACTCATTGTCATCTCTGACAGTTTGTGTGTAACAGCAATAAACTGGACAATGCTCAAAGTAACATTAACAGTAACTCCAGCAGGAAGATCTGGGGGGCAGCATTGCTTAGTGTGTGAATATCTAATGAAGCATTTGAATATTTAATGTGTCCTGATTGCAACTAAGTGATGATGGACATTTGGAACATTACAAAGTGATTAGCAGTACAATGTGTAGGAGTTAGTAATTGAAGTTGCACTCTCTCTGATAATGATGCCATTGATTTTATTTTTCACAACCGTTTCCTTGGGGCCAGACTCCAAGAGCTGATATTGGCAACTATCTGCGTCCAATTCTTTTCCAAAATATGCTTCCAGCACTCCATGAATCTGCTAGAAACACAATTCCTCTCTCCTTCATCCAAATGCCATCTGGGAATTTAAGGGGAAGCTATACAAGGACATGAGAGAAAGGATAAGAATCGAAATGATCGATTTTAGATGAGGAAGATGGAAAACTGAAGCATGAACCATGGATTGAACTGGTTGAACTGAAATGCCCTGAACATCCAGTATTATCCTGTAATATTGTGTTTTATTCTGCACTCTGTTTGAAGTGTGGGAGCAAATCTAAGTCATTGGAATTAAAGGACTTTCGAGCTGATCATAGTATATCTTGAAGTAATGTTTTCAGTAAATTTAGTTTTACATTTATATACATAAAGAGAAGTTTTCTTTTATAATCATGGGGTCACCTTTTTTGCCCATTGAAAACTGCGCATGGAACAAATCCCTTTCCCTGTCATTTTTGCATTCAGCCTGCATAATCCACCAGACAGTGGAGGTTGTGAGGAGAAAGTGAGGACTGCAGATGCTGGAGATCAGAGCTGAACATGTGTTGCTGGAAAAGCGCAGCAGGTCAGGCAGCATCCAGGGAACAGGAGAATCGATGTTTCGGGCATAAGCCCTTCGGCTTATGCCCGAAATGTCAATTCTCCTGTTCCCTGGATGCTGCCTGACCTGCTGCGCTTTTCCAGCAACACATTTTCAGCAGTGGAGGTTGTGATAAAGCTGCGTTAGATATTATCACTTTTGGAATTTGGATTTGTAAAATAGAGACAGATGGATTTTAGTTTCAGTTCTGTGAAGGCAACCTTTTTTTTATAAACAGTTAGAAAGTATTTGAAACAGTGACATAAACATACTATTTCTGAAAAAAATAGCATGCAATTCAGTCCAATGGTGAGAAATTTATCTGTGGTTTTAATTGGTGGAACTTTTATAATGCTGAATTTAGGACTGACTGAGAAAACAAACCTGGACCATTAATTTAGATTTGACTTCATTCAAGAAGAATCGGGAGTTCTATTCAAAAATGAAGTTTCCTCCTAGCTGAAAAATCGAGAATTTGGTTCAGGAGAACAGTTTTCACTGTTGCAGAAGGTTTTTAGATTGGAAGTCTGTAAGAGTTTGTATAGAAGTTTTGAAGTTGTCAGGATTGAAAAGAAGTGAGGGATACCAGAACTAAAAGGAGATTCAAGCCAACAGAACCCGGAAAAAAAAAAGTCCCCACTTTTCTCAGCGTACCATGGAGAAGAACTGGAAAGAATCAATTCAGTAAATAATTAAAGAGTTGAGATGGATGTGATACCTCTCTGGGATTTGAATATATTGCTGGAAAAGGAAGAAACTTTGTTTTGCTGTTTATTTTAAGGCCTAACTTTATTTGATCTTTTGTTTTCTTTTCTGTAATAAACTTTTGTTCTTGTATTAAAGAATATTGGTGGCCTCATGCAAATATATTCAGTGACCACCATCCTAACAAAACAGCCAAAATAAAAATTATGAACTAGCAAGCCAGGTTTCACTCTGGGATCTGACCTGTCCTCTGTTACCATTAGCTGGGATCATAACAAAATGATCACACAAAGCATGATCTTGTACAAATCAATGTTTTATTATATCAGTTGGAGCCTGCTTATACTTTTACAATTGAGAAGCTGTCAGGTGATTTCCAGTCATGCTGAAGCAGGTCAGCAGTGGGTTAAAAAGGATGTAAGGGGTGTTCGGGGTAACTGCAGAAGGTTTCTTTGCAGGGCAGGAAGGAATAGCATTTCCCCATAAAGATTGTTGCACATGTCTCTGCATCAGAATTCTTCCCTGCCCTCTTCCCCATAGTGCTACACTCCCAAAATCCTTTCCTTACCACTCATCTTGAAACCAAGGGACATCCAGTTATCTCCAACTGACCATTGGTGTTTCAGCTAAAAGCGCTTCATCAGGAATTCCTAATGAAGGCTATATGCCCAAAACATTGGTTTTCCTGCTCCTTGCATGCTGCCTGACTGGCTGTGCTTTTCTGTAACTTCAAATAATGTTGATCTTGTTAATGCTGACCTTGCTTTGTGCACCTTCTCTGCAGTGTTATCTATATCCCTCACTCTGTCTAAGCACGTTATGATCTCTACGTCCTCGCTTACTATGATCTGTCTGTACTGCGCAAGCAAAGCTTTCTACTGTACTTGGGTACACATGACTACAATAAGTCAAATCAATGACCAAATGCTTCTAGCCTTCTCATGAATTTGAATGAAGTATCTAATAACATGGCACTTATTCTTTGTCAGTGAAGACATCAAAGAATTCTGGAATAAACATTGTTCCAGCATTGGTGAAGACTTGCAGAAACATCCCAGAAGTTTTCCTAATGTGCTTCAGAAATTGTCTTCACAATCGCAGTAATAATGAGCATGTTCTGAGTATTGCCTTAGGTCACGTTTGAGACCGACACCCTGCGCTGTGTTTACCTCCTACATTTCTGTTGCCATCATTGTCCTTCTCCCCAGGAGTGGCCATTGGGACAAGTGACGTCACTGAAATGCTGCACAGCCTCCTTAGTAAGACCTAGCAACCCCTGGAGATGGCTATTCTAACTATCTAAGTAATTGGAAGCTTCAATTGGTTTACTGAGATGGTACCTTGGATGAAAAAATAACTAAACTGTACTTTCAGGTCAGAATCCCACCGTGGCCACTCAGAGACTCTGAGGTGTCTAACGTGTTAGAAGAACATCATCTCTTCAGTGTTGTCTGCTAATTTTAGCAGTGACTATATTGAGAAATGGTTCTGCCCATCAATGCGTCACTCAAGTTGTTCTTCTGTATTGTCTGAATATTTTCTAAAATTTTCCATCGATGCCTGTCTGTGAACGGCAAGCATGTTGTTCCCAACAATCCTGCCAGCTGTTCCCCACAGCTGTTGCTGCTTTGTGATGTGTGGCACTCCTCTCCTTCCCTGCCATGACTGGCTCCCCACGGTGACACACAATATGCCCTTGTTAGGTCGGCATTCTGCAGAAACGGCCTCAGCATTCGCGACCGGTCAAAAACAAAGATGATGGTATGGATAAAATGTTTTCCCCTGAACCCCTGAAACGCAGTCATGAATTCTGCTATGACAGCATTAGGGAGCTGAATTTGGCAATCTGATTTTAAGGCTTCAAGATGTTGTCTCATTGCAATCCAACTGGCCTTTCTTTAAATTCATAACAAAGTACAAGCATTTTACAAGGATCAGCATCTCAATAGCTATGCAATGAAGCTACACTAAAACTCCGAATAAAAATCGCCAGAAGGCATTGGAACACTGCTGCTGCTGACCTCTCCTTGGTTCTGCCACAAAAAATATATTAAAATACGCCAGGAAATACCTGTCAACAGAAGTGCTGTTGACAAAAGAACAGTAATGCTTTTAGTAATGTAGTGTGACTTAAAAGGAGAAAGGATGGGTTTGCATTTATATAGCAACATCCAATGTAGTTTATAACAAATGAAGTCAATAGAGTGATGTAGCAGCCCAGCACAGAATTTAGCCCTTTTGTCCTAACTGGCCTACGCTCATCTCAGTTTTTTTTTAGACTATCTTTCTTTCTATTCTCCCTCTACCACTCTTCTTTTCCAGAGCATTACCTCAATCATTGCCTGTTATGAGTTGAATCTACAATCTTTCGTAAGGCGAATTAAATGAACACAAGTTTTCAATTGTGTTTAGCAGTAACTATCTAAGTAGTCCCTAATTTTGGATTCCTCCACAGAATCCCATGTCCCACTGTTTATTAATAGGAGTTTGCGTAGTGTGTCATTGCAATGTTGGAAGTGTGGTAGCTCGTTACAGGTAGAGTTTCAGAGCCTGCAGCCTCAGGAACAAGGTCATGCTGGAGTTCTGATCTTGCTGGTTTCTGGGTCAGCAGTTCATGCCAATTTGGGATAGATGCATTGGACTAAGCTGGGACTGATTTGGGCTCCAGGGTTGCTCAGATTACAGGAAAAGACGGGTATACAATAAGTAGTCAGTAACTAGTTTGGCATGCCACTGCACCAATAGAACATAGAACAATACAGCACAGAACAGGCCCTTTGGCCCACAATGTTGTGCTGAACATTTGTCCTAGCTTTAGCACCTATCCATGTACCTATCTAATTGCAACTTAAAGGTCACCAATGATTCTGACTCTGCCACTCCCACAGGCAGTGCATTCCATGCCCCCACCACTCTCTGGGTAAAGAACCCACCCCTGACATCTCCCCTATACCTTCCACCCTTCACCTTAAATTTATGTCCCCTTGTAACACTCTGTTGTACCCAGGGAAAAAGTCTCTGACTGTCTACTCTATCTATTCCCCTGGTCATCTTATAAACCTCTGTCAAGTCACCCGTCATCCTTCACTGTTCCAATGAGAAAAGGCCTAGCACTCTCAACCTATCCTCATACGATCTATTCTCCATTCCAGGCAACATCCTGGTAAATCTTCTCTGCACCCTCTCCGAAGCTTCCACATCTTTCCTAAAATGAGGTGACCAGAACTGCACACAGTACTCCAAATGTGGCCTTACCAAGGTCCTGTACAGCTGCAACATCACCTCACGACTCTTGAATTCAATCCCTCTGCTAATGTACGCTAATACACCATAGGCCTTCTTACAAGCTCTATCCACCTGAGTGGCAACTTTCAAAGAGATATGAACATAGACCCCAAGATCCCTCTGCTCCTCCATCTTACTAAGAACCCTACTGTTAACCCTGTATTCCGCATTCTTATTTCTCCTTCCAAAATGGACAACCTCACACTTGACAGGGTTGAACTCCATCTGCCACTCCTCAGCCCAGCTCTGCATCATATCTAAGTCCCTTTGCAGCCGACAACAGCCCTCCTCGCTATCCACAACTCCACCAATCTTCGTATCGTCTGCAAATTTACTGACCCATCCTTTCGACTCCCTCATCCAAGTCATTAATAAAAATTACGAACAGCAGAGGACCCAGAACTGATCCCTGCGGAACTCCACTTGTAACTGGGCTCCAGGCTGAATATTTACCATCTACCACGACTCTCTGACTTTGACCGGTTAGCCAGTTCTCTATCCAACTGGTCAAATTTCCCACTATACCATGCCTCCTGACTTACCATGGGGAACCTTATCAAATGCCTTACTAAAATCCATGTACACTACATCCACTGCTCTACCCTCCTCCACATGCTTGGTCACCTCCTCAAAGAATTCAATAAGACTTGTAAGGCAAGACCTACCCCTCACAAATCCCTGCTGGCTGTCCCTAATCAAGCAGTGTCTTTCCAGATACTCATAAATCCTATCCCTCAGTACCCTTTCCATTACTTTGCCTACTACCGCAGTAAGACTAACTGGCCTGTAATTCCCGGGGTTATCCCTATTCCCATTTTTTGAACAGGGGCACAACATTCGCCACTCTCCAGTCCCCTGGTACCACCCCCGTTGACAGTGAAGACGAAAAGATCATTGCCAACGGTTCTGCAGTTTCCTCTCTTGCTTCCCACATAATCCTAGGATATATCCCATCAGGCCCGGGGGACTTGTCTATCCTCCAGTTTTTCAAAATGCCCAACACTTCTTCCTTCCTAACAAGTGTCTCCTCTAGTTCCAGTCTGTTTCATACTCTCCTCCTCAACAATACGATCCCTCTCATTTGTAACTACTGAAGAAAAGTACTCATTCAAGACCTCTCCTATCTCTTCCGACTCAATACACAGTCTCCCATACTGTCCTTGATCGGACCTACCCTCATTCTTGTCATTCTCATGTTTCTCACATACGCATAAAAGGCCTTGCTGTTATCCTTGATCCTACCCGCCAAAGATTTTTCATGCCCTCTCTTTGCTCTCCTAATCCCTTTCTTCAGCTCCCTCCTGGCTATCCTGTATCCCTCCAACGCTCTGTCTGAACCTTGTTTCCCCAACCTTTATGTAAGCCTCCTTCTTCCTCTTTACAAGACATTCAACCTCTCTCGTCAACCAAGGTTCCCTCACACGACCATCTCTTTCCTGCCTGACAGGTACATACATATCAAGGACACGTTGTATCTGTTCCTTGAAAAAATTTCACATTTCAACGACCTCCTTCCCTGACAGCCTATGCTCCCAACTTATGCTCCTCAGATCTTGTCTTGCAGCATCGTATTTACCCTTCCCCCAATTGTAAAACCTACCCTGTTGGACGCACCTATCTCTCTCTCCATAACCAAGGTGAAAGTCACAGAATTGTGGTCACCATCACCAAAATGCTCACCCACTAACAAGCCCATCACTTGTCCTGGTTCGTTACCAAGTACCAAATCCAATATGGCCTCCCCTCTGGTCGGACAATCTACATACTGAGTTAGAAAAGCTTCCTGGACACAGTGCACAAACACCAAACACCGCCCTGTCCAATCTACTTGATCTAAAGAGCTTCCAATCAATATTTGGGAAGTTGAAATCGCCCATGACTACTACCCTGTGGCTTCGGCACCTTTCCAAAATCTGCTTCCCAATCTGTTTCTCCACATCTCTGCTGCTTGTTGGGGAGCAGATACCGCACTTGTCAAACAAACTAGTGTGTTATTTTTATTCATCCAATAATAATTAGAATTCATGCATGCAGACATTGCCACTTTTTGCAAAGCTGGATTTAAGACACTAGCTGGATTTGAGACACTATCTGTATTGCACAACAATGTTCCAAATTCAACAGTATAATAAACAACTAGCAAACAAATTCACTCTCATAGCACTGTACAAGATGTCCCCAACTTGTTCACCTGGTACTGTGTGTTCATTTAGTTTTTACCTGAGTGTTGAGGAAGCTACATGTTAACATAATGTTGTCTTAAAAGACAGAATCTCAAAAAAGTCCAGTAATACTGAGGTATCATCTTGGGTTATTTGGGGATTTTCTCCCACAGCTTCTCAGAGCTGACAGTCAGAGAATCAATGACAGATGCCCCTATGCACAACAAAGAACTCCAGTGTAAGTGTCACTGATTTTGCCAGATGGTCAGTAATGGTAAGCAGGGCAGACGGCAACTCTGTCACAATGCTACGGACGTTGTGGCAGTACACAGCAGAGTTGGAGACTGCATTTGCAATCGTAACAAATGTGATCAGCTATTAAAATCCATTGCTAGTAGTGTTTTGAGATAACTTAACATTGTGAAATTGTGTGTGTGTGTGTGAATGCAAGTACCTTTTTTTTTCCAACCTGCACCTTAACTAAAGACTGTCATGATTGACAGTCTCCATGGTCTGTATCATTGTGTCAATGCAGGGTGTGATGCATACATTTAAAGTCCCTCAGTCCAAAATCGTTCTGAAGAAAACAAGACATGCATATTTCAAAGCTATAGTACTGTTGACTAGAATGTGATTCATTCACATGCACATTGTGCATGAAGTTTAAGTTCTGATTCTAAATAAACTATTGAATGGACCAAAAAAAAGCAAATCCTTCAGGAGAACTTTGGCACAGTGCCACTCGTACTTTGCCTCGAAACACACACTGATTCATCTGCACTGCTTGTTTATTGCAATCTTTTTCTCTCCAACACTAGTGTCTGAATAAGAACAGTAGGCCTGGGAGATGAAGCAAAGAATTTGGAACTCCACTGAAACTTGGCAGGGGCAGCAGAGAACAAATACTTGAGGAAAAAAAAATTGATTACAAAATAGTTGGTTGGATTAACGGTACCTGAATGGCTTGGTTGGTTTATTGTTGTGCAATTTACTTAAAAGGAGACATTAATGAGGTATGAAGCAATCTTGAACATCTGTACCATGCCTACAATTGCCAGTGACCTGAAGACAGTGAGCAGTGTCTTTGGCCTTGGCAATAGTCTTAAACAATCTCAACCTCCAACTTTGCATTTCTCTCTCTAAACGCATCTTACCTTTTAAGTCCCTGTTTAAAACCCACTTATTTGACCAAGCTATTCATCACCTCTCATTTTGACTTAATATTTTCTTTGACTCTGCAACCATGTTGCTCACACCTCCATTGAGCACTTTGGGATGTTTTTCTCTATTCAAAGTTGCATACAGTGAGATTTCCGTAAGTGACCATAACTTGAATGCTATTTACATTATTCATCAACATTTCCCTTTTAAAATTCAAATGTTGTGACTCAGCGTTTTCAGCATTTCGTGCCTTTCAATTCTTTTGTTTGCACAAAAATATAAAGCCACGCACATCATTTATTTCAGAGACAGCCCTGCCAAACATCTTTCAGGCTACTGCACAACTATAACACACATCTAGCTTTGTTTGTGCTTCACTACATCATAGTCATAGTCATACAGCATGGAACAGAGTCTTCAGTCCAACTCGTCCACGCCGACCAAATTTCCCAAACAAGCTTATCAATCTTTATATATAAAATAATCTTAGAACCCAGAATGTCTTTCATTGCTGGTGTTATAGACCAGAACAAATCCCCTCCAGGAGAAAGCCTAGACCCTAACTTTTACCACATGTCGGGCAAGTGTAAGGTACTATCTTCCAGATGTGATTCCAATGATCACACTACAAGGCTTTAAGCAAAACATGCTTTATTCCTACACTGCAGTTAAAACACAAACAAAAACAGTGAAGAATTTTAATTCCATCGAAATACTTAATACTTAATATTATTTAACAACTACACATCAATTGTTCCAACATAGCAGTATTCCCTAAACATACACTCGGCAAAGGTAAATGCAGCAGATTTCCCCCACTTGTTATCTCCACCAGTCCTGGAGAAGGAACATAGACAGAATGATCCAGCAGCAGAGAGAGAGAGAACTCAAGCTTTTTGTGGCGCAAAGACTGAGCTGCTTTCTAGCAGCTTCAACTCCAAAAGCCCAACTTCAACAACAGAAAGCAAAACTAAAATCCTGGACCTCTGGGAGCCTGACTCCACCCATTGTTGCTTCTTTTTATCAACTTTTTAAAAATCATAACTATTGACTCCGCTTTCCCTGGAGCAGACAACTCATCACCCGGGTTTATAAAATCTCTCAGATAGATCTCTCAAAGGCACATATTGTCACACTGGGACTTAGTGAAAAGAAGCTGCAGCATGTGATCTCCAGTATGACACCAACCTTTCCTACTGCAGTGCAACTTAGAATCATAGAGTCATGGAGACGTACAGCAGGGAAACAGACCCTTCAGTCCAACGTGTCCATGCCGACCAGATATTCTAACCTAATCTCGTCCCATTTGCCAGCACTTGGTCCATATTTTTCTAAACCCTTTCTATTCATGTACCCATCCAGATGCCTTTTAAATATTGCAATTGTACCAGCCTCCAACACTTCCTCAGGCAACTCATTCTATACACACACCACCCTCTGCATGAAAACATTGCTCCTTCGGTCCCTTTCATATTTTTCCCCTCTCACCCTAAACCTATGCCTTCCAGTTTTGGACTCCTCCACCCCAGGGAAAAGACCTTGTCTATTTATTCTATCCATGCCCCTCATGATTTTATAAACCTCTATAAGGTCACCTCCACAGCCTCTGACACTCCAGATAAAGCAGCCCCAGCCTACCAGCTTCTCCCTGTAGCTCAAATCCTTCAACCCTGGCAAAATCCTTATAAATCTTTTCTGAACTTCTTCTGTAAAGGATGAAAGGATCACCTTTTGTTCAGTTAAAGTAATGCCACACGCATGAAGGATTTCTGTCTTTGGCCTTGCCAGCACAAATGCTCCTGAAAGCTTACCAACACTATGCAAATTGCCGTCTTCATCGATAAGGTTTGTGAGTCACAGATTGACCAAGAACTCATAAATGATTTTAAGGTAGTTCATTAATCTTATTAGGATGTATTAGTTTAGATATCATGCATTAGCTAAATAGATTGGAAAAGGATTTGACCAGCCACCAGGGAGGGCAATTTATTGATCCCAAAAGACAAACAGATGGCTGGCACTTTGTGATTGTGTGGAAACTCTTTTCCTGGTGTTTCTCCACCTTCTCTAATTTTTCCCCATTTTTAAAGAAGGCGGCTGCCAGATGAGGACTGCTATCTATTTTCTGGAATACACAGGCAGGAGGCTGGAAGAATACAGCATGATGCTGCCTGGCTTGCTGTGTTCTTCCAGCCTGCTGCCTGTCTATTTTGGATTCCAGCATCTGCAGTTTTTTTTTGTCTCTAACCCTACTTTCTGGAGCCATTCATTTCCTTTATGCCTAGGGAGCTGGTTGTTTTCCCTATGATGTAATCATGTGTTCAGGTAGCTCTGGCCAATGGCTGCAGGATACCTGCGCTTCATTTTGGCATGAGGTCACATCTGATTTGCTACATGCTGTCAGCCATTTGTTAGCTATAAATTAAAGTTGACAGAGATAGGAGGGTATGAGTTCCCAGTTAAGAATGTGTAAGTGGCAAACTGAACCAGAACAGTTTCAATATTTCTCAGGATCATTCATTTGTGTTTTTACAGAGAGAAACCAATTTTCTGTCAGGTCGTGTCATTCTAATTCAATTAACTCCATGAAAATTCTATAGTGCTCTGAACAGTATCATTTCTTACACCTATGTATTACTAGATTTCCTCTGTCATCTTTGCTGTCTGGCTTTTGAAAATCATCCAGAAATATAGCTTAAATGGTTTGAGTCACTGCGTGCCATTAGGTAACATAAATATCTGCACTATATTATTATCAAAGACCATCATTGGGCAAAAAAAAAGAAAGACTTGCATTTATATAGTGCCTTTTCCTGACCACAGGATGTTCCAAACTGCTGTGCAGCTAATTGTTTATTTTCAAAGTGTTGAGACGCAAGGAGCCAATTTAAAGACCAGGAAAGGTAAGTGTTGTTTAGCAACAAATTGCAATAAGATACTAGCCATATGATGATTTTAATGGTGAGTTTGGGAAATGAATGTTGGCCAAGGACACCAGAGAACTCAGCTACTTTTCTTCGAACAGTACCAAGAGACCGTTTACATTCGCACACAAATGTAAGATGGCATGTCTGATATTACGGTATCCTCCCATAGTGCCCTGAAGCATCCATATAGAGTCTGTATTTAAGGGTGAGGTTTAAATTCAGAACAAATGAAAGATCCTATGGTCAATCTAACCCATCTCAACAAGTAAATGCTGCCCTGACAAAGGCCATCTCATCTACTGTGAGAGGTAAAATAATCTATGAAAACATGCCAATTTTAAGGAGGATAAGTCAAGACTTTCCTCTGACCCTATTTAAGTGACCAAAATTAGACTAGATGATTGCTGTCTCACTGATATTCCAGCAGTACATGCTTTTTGTAAGAGATCTCCATTCTAACCAAAAGCAAGTTCAGCTGTTGCTTGGGGCAATTTCATAAATTAGCAAAATAGTGGTGCCCACTTGAATGATCTTCCTTAGGCAGCTTCCTTTACTGTATACCCAACTTAGACCAAGTTGTGTTTTATCCTCTCACAGCTGTTAGAACCCATATATAACACATTTCTTAGATGGTCCCTTCAAAGCCATGGCAAGGGATTTTGATGCTTTATTATCAAGCCCAGAATATTTAATCCAGAGGTCTGAATATTCAAGTCACACATTCTCTTGCTAAGGCTGACTTTAATCCATTATGATTGGTCGTCAGGGAAAGCCATGTAGTTGAAAATTTATCATTCCTTTTTGACACCACTCCTGTTTGCCACAAGATTAACCTGGTTCTTTTCCTAAGGGAGTTGAGGCTCATTCTCTGACTTTTGCACAAGCATTAGTACTAAACGGGTATTAGTGTTCTATGATGTAATTAGAACCACAATGTCTCATTGAATACAGAGAAAACTAGCGATTTGGATACAGAACTGGCTCAAAGGTAGAAGATAGAGGGTGGTGGTGGAGGGTTGTTTTTCAGACTGGAGGCCTGTGGCCAGTGGAGTGCCACAAGGATCGGTGCTGGGCCCTCTACTTTTTGTCATTTACATAAATGATTTGGATGTGAGCATAAGAGGTACAGTTAGTAAGTTGGCAGATGACACCAAAATTGGAGGTGTAGTGGACAGTGAAGAGGGTTACCTCCGATTACAACAGATCTGGACCAGATGGGCCAATGGGCTGAGAAATGGCAGATAATTCAGATAAATGCGAGGCGCTGCATTTTGGGAAAGCAAATCTTAGCAGGACTTATACACTTAGTGGTAAGGTCCTAGGGAGTATTGCTGAACAAAGAGACCTTGGAGTGCAGGTTCATAGCTCTTTGAAAGTGGAGTCGCAGGTAGATAGGATAGTGAAGAAGGCATTTGGTATGCTTTCCTTTATTGGTCAGAGTATTGAGTACAGGAGTTGGGAGGTCATGTTGTGGCTGTACAGGATATTGGTTAGGCCACTGTTGGAATATTGCATGCAATTCTGGTCTCCTTCCTATCGGAAAGATGTTGTGAAACTTAAAAGGATTCAGAAAAGGATGTTGCCAGGGTTGGAAGATTTGAGCTACAGGGAGAGGCTGAACAGACTGGGCCTGTTTTCCCTGGAGTGTCAGAGGCTGAGGGGTGACCTTATAGATGTTTACAAAATTATGAGGGGCATGGATAGGACAAATAGGCAAAGTCTTTTCCCTGGGGTCAGGGAGTCCAGAACTAGAGGGCATAGGTTTAGGGTGAGAGGGGAAAGATATAAAAGAGACCTAAGGGACAACTTTTTCATGCAGAGGGTGGTACATGTATGGAATGAGCTGCCAGAGGAAGTGTTGGAGGCTGGTACAATTTCAACATTTAAGAGGCAAGTGGATGGGTATATGAATTATTGGTTTGGAGGGATATGGACCGGGTGCTGGCAGGTAAGACTAGATTGGGTTGGGATATCTGGTGGCATGGATGGTTGGACCAAAGGGTCCATTTCTGTGCTGTACATCTCTATGACATTTTAACCATTGAATTACTGTAATTGTGATCAATATAGCCGAAGGCAAACTCTACTGTAGTTTTGGGGGTAAATTGTGACCTTCTTGGGTGCCTGGAAGATTTGGGGTGCTTCTCAAAGGGCTCCATGCAAAGTCAGACTTCTGTTGCTCTCTGTCAACTTTCTAGCCTGTTACTGGTAGACTTATGGCCAGCAAGTTGTTTCTGAGGTCTAAGAGTTGAAATGGCTCAGGCTGCAAATTTGTCCATTTGAGAGAATAACTCTAATTCTGCACTGGGTTAAAGTTGCCCTCCATTGTGTTCCAATATTGTTACATACTTGGTTATGTCAGCTATGGGATTGACAACTGGCTCAATGTAGCTCATTATTAGAAACAATGGATGTCTTGTAAGTTACATCCATCCTAGTACTGTGGTTGCCTTCCCACTTCTATTACTTGCGTGCATTAATTGCTGCTGACCTTTACCACAAACGGTGAACCCTCTAATACTTGTTAAGTGACCTCTTTCTTTTTAAGGTTCATTGTAGCCATTAATTGCAGAAAGACTGGTTACAAGTCATAGAATCATACAACACAGAAAGAGACCCGTTGGTCCAACCAGTCCGTGTGTGAAGTTGCTCTTAAAGTGAACTTAGGAAGCACCTATAAGTTCAAAACAGCACTTTTTTTTGCCTGTGCTCTGGCAAGAGTTTGGACGTAAAATCTAAAATGTTATCTTTGGGGATGCAATAATGTGGAATGTATGGTTACTTTGTTGAAATGGGAGGAGGTATTTTCCGCTAGTATTCTGCACAGTGGGAGAGTTGGCATTTGGTTGACTGTCATATAGGTTTAAGTGAGGACTGAAGATACTGGAGGTTAGAGTCAAGATTAGAGTGGTGCTGGAAAAGCACAGCAGGTCAGGCAGCATCCAAGGAGCAGGAAAATCGACATTTCGGCCAAAAGTCTGATGAAGGACTTTTGTCCGAAACGTCGATTCTCCTGCTCCTCGGATGCTGCCTGATCTGTGCTTTTCCAGCACTACTCTAATCTTGTCATATAGGTCAGATTAGGATAGATTTGTAATTGTGATTTTGTTAATTTTAAAGAATGGCAAGGACTTTTTATTCCTTTCCATTCTACACAATGGGAGTGAATAAGATCTATGACTGTGGCAAGTTTATACAGTGACAATGAAATATAATTCATTCAATGTAATTTCTTTCTATCTATAACAACTGTTGGATGCCTTAAATATTTGCCAAATTTTGCAACACTTCTAAATAGTTTGATTTTTAAGGTTTTCACGGTAAAATACAATTAATATGTTAATTACACCTTTTTCCTGCTTTCGTTAACAATAATTGTCTTGTTCCTTCATTTGCATAAGTTCATGGGCACTTCAGACTGACTCCCTATTGAGTTACACAGAAAGTGATAAAATATTAATTAGAGACGTGCATGGAGCAATGTTTAATGCTGACAGTTCTGAATTTTATTAGCTGGCATTCTGTCAGGGCTTTACAAGTTGTTTTGTATGAAAGCCCATCATAATTAACTCAGATCCACTGCACATAGCCATGAGTGATGTGAATAACACGCTGCATAAAGTCAGTCTTTAAAAGACCTTTCAGAGAGAAAATGGATATAGAAGCATGAGTTCATTAATATAGCTTTACTGCTCATTTTAACTTTTTACAATTCCAAACTGTGTATCTTTTTGGAGGAAGAGAAAGGAATGCGAAATAATAAGCTGGAAGTGAATTTGCCAGATTTTCCGAATGATGGAAGTGATATCAACAAATTTGGTTACAAGTGGAGTGGCTCTTGACAGGCTATCCAACCATGAGGACATCAGAGTAGAATCCATTCCTGTGTTCATTTGATGGTTATTGGGTGGGCTGATTTAGTGGCTGGCTTTTTTATCTCCCCTACCACTCCGTCCCTCCTCCCCTGCTTGGCACACTCTCTCCTCATTCCTGAAGAAGGGCTCATGCCCGAAACGTCGAATCTCCTGCTCCTTGGATGCTGCCTGACCTGCTCCGCTTTTCCAGCAACACATTTTCAGCTCTGAATAATATACCACCTGACTCCCCAAAGCCTGTCCGTATCTATAAAGCAGAAGTCAGAGGTGTGTGGAATGTGCTCCATACGCTTGATTGACTACAGCTTCAGTGCTCGACTAACCCATCAGCTTGATTAGCATTTGATTCACCACTTCCTTCATCACAGATGCAGGGTGGCAGTATAAGCACCATACTACAAGATGTAATGCAGTAACTCACCAAGTGTCCTTTGCTAGCACCTTCCAAACCCATAGCTCTAGCACTTGGAAGGACAAGTGGAGCAATATATGGGAACAGCACCAATCTCGCATTCCCTTCCAAACTACACACCATCCTGACTCCCAGTTATATCACCAACGTTTCACTGTCATTGGGTCAAAATGCTGAAACTCCCTCCCTAACAGCCCTGTGGGTGTCCCGACACTCCAAGGACAGCAGCAGCTCAAGAATGCAGATCGTCATCACTTTTTAATGGATAATTCAGTGTGGCATTGAGTAATGGATGAGTTCACATGCCATAATTGAAGAAAAATCTGCGGATGAAGACAAGGAGTTCTATTCTAGATTTCAAAGGGAGCAGATGCACCTATACGAGCACTCTAAAGTCCATGCTAACAATTATGCCTGACCAAGCATAATTGTATTTATTGTTAAATTTTGGATGGTTTGCATTAGACGGAGAGTCTGGATAGGCTGGGACTTGTTTTCACTGGAGCATAGGAGGTTGAGGGGTGATGTTATAGAGGTCTATAAAATCATGAGTATAGATAAGGTGAGTGGCAGGTGTCTTTTCCCTGGGATGAGGGATTTCAAGACTAGGGGGTGTATTTTTAAGGTGAGAAGAGAAAGATTTAAAAAAAAAAGACATGAGAGAATTTTTCTTACGCAGAGAGTGAGATTCATGTCGGAAATGATGGATGTAGGACAGTTACAATGTTTAAAAGACATTTGGATAAGTAGATGAATAAGAAATGTTTGGAGAGATATATGAGCCAGGAGGAGGCAGGTGAGATTAGTTTAGTTTGGGATTATGGTTGGCATGGACCAAAGGGTCTGTTTCCGTGTGATATGACTCTGCAACAGTGCCTCTTCTGTAGATACTCTGTGGTGATATATCCTGTACCATTACTCACGCAA
Source organism: Chiloscyllium plagiosum (assembly GCF_004010195.1). Lineage (NCBI taxonomy): Eukaryota > Metazoa > Chordata > Chondrichthyes > Orectolobiformes > Hemiscylliidae > Chiloscyllium > Chiloscyllium plagiosum. The sequence continues at coordinate 53,436,738 of NC_057727.1, read as the reverse complement.
TAGGCCTATGACAAAACAAATATTTAGGAGGACTGGTGGCAACAAACTACCCCAAAAAATACCTACCCAGTGTCACATAGTATTAGAGAAAGCAAATACCACCAGTTGCCAGCAGTGATCATCTGGGAAAATGCCACGTCATTGCAGCGTTGCAATCTCCACCTTGATGAGAAGAAATTCCGAAGACCCAGAAGAAAATAAAACATTACAAGCAAATGTGTTCACTACTTTAAGAGCAGTACCTTTTACAACTCTTAAGATGTACAAAAACCTCCAAAATCAAACAAACAGTGCAGGCATAAGACACTGTCACAGAGCAGCAGCAAAATAGAAAAGGTTATACACATAAAGAGCTCAATACGGTGGAACAATCTCCTTTAGAAACAAAACTACGTGACACATTCATAGTGGAAATTTCTGATCACAAGAACCCAGTGTTCACAGAACTTGATTACAATAACAAACACATTTATTTATTCTTGGTATCAAGGTCACGTTCTTGTGGCAAATGATGGTGGCAAATGGAACCTCACTATGTCAGAAAGGAGGGAGCGACAAAGCAGGTAACTGATGATCTATTAAGCTGACATTAGTTGAGAAATGTTCGATTCTGTTATAAAAGAAATAATACTGGGCACGTAAATTAAAGAGAGAATTGGGCAGGATCATTGGATGTGGGTAGCACTGGCTAGATCAGTATTTATTGCCCAGAGGTTAGCTAAGATGCAACCTCTTTACGTTTAGTCAGGGCCACATGTAGGCCAAACCAGATAGGGACAGCATATCTCCTTCCCCAAAGGACATTAGTGTATCAGTTAAGTCGTTGTCACAATCAGTCATTAGTTACATGGTTACCATCAGGCTAGTTTTATTCCATTCAAATTTTGTCCTTTGCTTTGGTCCCTTGTCCCCACAACATTAATCTTAGGTTCTGGATTATTAGTCCAGTGACGTTACCATTATCCACAAAAGGAAGTCATAGTTGACAAACTAGCAGAAGATTTTGAGGATATAACTGACAGACCAGATAAGGAGAAGCCAGTGGATGTGGTGTATTTGGATTTTCAGAAGACTTTTGATTAAAGTACCATTCAAGGTTTTAATAAGCAAAATTAGAGCACTTGGAATTGGGGGTAGAATACTGACATGGACTGAGAATTGTTTAATAGATAGTAAACAGTTAATAGGAAGAAACAGATTATTTTTCAGTTAGCAGACTGAAACTGGTGGACTAACACAAGGATCTGTGCTTGGAGCCCAACGGTTCATAATATAGTTCACATTGGGAGCAAAGGTAATATTTCCAAGTTTGCTGATAACACAAACTAGGTGGAATTGCAAGTTGTGAGGATGAGCACAGAAGCTTCAAATGGATTTATACCGACTAAGTAAGTAAGCAATGGCATGGCAGATGGAATATAATGTGAAAAAGTGTGAAGTTGACCATTTTGATAGAACAAATAGAAATGCAGAGTATTTCTTCAATCATGAGAGATTGTGAAATATTGGTGTCGAAAGGGAACCTGGATGTCCTTGCACATGACTCGCTGAAAACTGACATGCAGATGTCACAAGCAATAAGGAAGACAAACGGTGAGTTAGTCTTGATTGCAACATGAGTTAAATACAGAAGATGTTTGTTGCAGTTGTACAAAGTATTCGGGAAACTGGAGCATAGTGCACAATTGTTTGGTCTCCGTACCCAGGGAAGAACTACAGTTGTCACAGAGGGAGGACAACAGACGGATTCCTGGATTTATGGGATTGTCTTATCAGGGAGACCTGGGTCTACATTCTCCAGCATATAAAAGATCACAAGGTGATTTGATTGGAACTTTGGAAAATTCTTAAATGGCTCGTCAACGTAGATGCAGGAAGGATGTTTCCTCTGCATGGGAAGGTATAGAACATGCAGCCAGTCTCAGGCCATTCAGGACTAGATGCGGAATAATGCCTTTATTCATAGGGTGCTGAATATTTGGAGCTCTCTACCCCAAACCTTGCTGCCCCACTATCCCACCCAGATTGTGGAATCATTGAATGTGATCAAGATATGACTGCTACATATTAAACATCCCAAAAGAAATGGGGATATCAGAAAGTGGTGTTGATGTACAAGCAGCCATTATCTTAGTTAAAATCAGGATAGGCTGTGCTACTGACTTGCCTATTCCTGCTCCTATTTTTTTATTAACCACTTGGTTAATATGTTCTGCCAGTTGCAGAGATTTGTGCACAAGCACCTCTTGTACTCTGTTGTACCCTCTCGGTTTGTACCATTTTAGCTTTTATTTTCGATCAAAATGTTTCCCTCCTCACTTTCCTGTGTTGAATTACATCGGCCATGCGTTATTCTATTCACTATGGTCTTCAGATCTTTTTAGAGTCTGTTACCATCTCCCTCGCTGTTTATGTTCTCACTTTCAAATTCTGTATCATAAGAAAATTTCAAAGGTTGATCCTTGTACTGCCAAGTCCGAAATTTTTAATGCATATCAAAAGCAGCAACGGTTTGATTATGCTGGGAACTTGGCTGTACACCTCACTCCAGTCTGAAACCCAGCAATTCATTACAACACTCTGATTTCTAACCCACAGAGATTGCATTATAGTGTTATTGCCCCTTTTACTCCATGGATTTCAATTTTGCGAACAAACAAAATATTTAGAATGATCAATAAGTTGGATCATCATAGACAATGCTTGCTATCTTGTTCAAGTGTTTCTTTATGAATTAATTTCAGTTAACAATGGTATGTTGTACATTTTACTTCCGTTGCCCTGGCAACTCGACACACACCTGCATGCAGTCCATTGAAATCAGATCTTTCATTTCATTTTCATTGGGAATGCTGATTTTGGTTTTTCAGTCCAGCGATCGTTTTGTCTTTGATTTGTGATGCTTTTCCTGGTTACTGGATTCCATATTTGATAGGCAATTGCGGCTATTCACTTGTTATTAATTTTATTGTGTGTTTGAGGGATGGAAACTTGTCTTGCTGAGCAATGACTTCTGTAAAAATATGCTAGGTTTCTGTATTGGCTGGTGTGCAATTTCACTGCTTCATGCACTTTCCATTACAACCTGAAAATTGAATCTGAAGAACACAGTTAATGTAAAAGAAAAGCCACAGTTTCGATAAAAAGTGAGGTTAAAAGAAAACTTCGAATACTGGCAATCTAAAACAAAGACAAACACCTAAAAATGTTGTGAGCAAACTGCAGATCTATTGGAATCTGTTTAAAAAGTAAAAAAAAAGTCAATGCTTTAGATCAACAACAATGATGCTTTGCATTTATATAGCACCTTCAATGTCACAAAACATACTATGATGCTTTATTGTTGCACATTCGGCAAAATAAAATGGCACTGAACCAAAGAAGGAGACATCAGATTCAAAAATAGAAACATTGTTCAAAGAAGAATATTTTAATAAGAATTTTAAAGGGGGGGCGGCGGGGAGAGATATTTCAAAACATAGGACTAAGATAACTGACGGTTGGTCTGGGACCTGAGAGAGATGGAGTAGAGGCAGAATCAGTGGAATGAAGACTTCTCAGAGGATTGTAGGCGATTGCAGAGATGGTGACAGTGAAGATGTTGACATGTTACACAATTTGCAATGGTACAGCTTTTGTATCTGAGGTTGAAAAGGAGAGAGAGAGGGAGAGAGAGAGAAAGAAAGAGAGAGAGAGGGTTGAGTGCACAAACATTTTCCACAAAAGCAAAGTGGCTGGGATGAAGTTAAAGTTGGATGAAGTCAGGAGTTTATTTCAGTCAGGCAATTAAATAGTAAAGGGCTTAAATTAAGCAAACAAGACACCCAAAAGTTATAGGAAAGAAAATGGAGGTAAACTGCAAATAGATTTGTTAGAATTTTCTTGAATAAGTGATAGGACATTGTGTACAATGTTTGATTTTAAATTTTTGCCTCATCGTATTGATGGACAGGAGGAGGTATAATGACCATGTTATCAGCGAAATTCTACATGTAGAGTTTTGTTTTTCTGGTCCTGAGATCGATCAGATGAAGGTCCCTGAATACACATTATCTCAGGAGCAGTCATCCCCCAGTAATGTTTTTCCCTGAATTGGCCAAATAGTGCTTAGAGGTCCCTCTCCTTTTCCAGTTGAGGACTTCAGGCACACTTTCCAAGCTAAAGGCCCTCCTATTGGCCATCCAGCATAGAAGCATAGAAATGTAACTGTTTGTTGCAGATAAAGGAGAGATAGGGCACCTCCATTTTGAGATGCATTTTAAACCTTTTCCAACAAAAACAATTTACTGTAGTGGCAAGACCACCATCACTCGCCACAGAGTGGACTGTATTTATTTTCTGAACAACCTGTTCAGGGGTGTAATGAGATACTTCTGGAGCAGGTGGGACTTGAACCCGGTCTCCTAGCTCAAAGGTAGGGATACAACCATTACCAGAGCTGTGGCCAGACAGAAGAGGATGGTCTCCAAGACTGCCTGGAGTGGAGCCCATACCAGCTGGTGAGAAAATTCCAGTTCATTTCTGGAATTGACTTTTTATATGGCCTGTAATTTAATAGGTGGACAGTTAGCCATTCTATGGTAATCCCACTGCCGGATTCAAAGGGATATTGTTAAAAATACCTTTGTTTATCGGTTTTGAAAATTGTACCTTCTAACCTACATTCAACAATTCTAGGGTGGAGATATAACTGGTGTGGATGTTGTTCAAAATACACTGGATGCATATGGCCAATGGAAGGCACCGGAATTAATGGATTATATAACTTTTTTTTTTTGTTGCACCTTTATTCATAGTTTTGTGTGATTAAGGGGAAAAGAAAGGGAATGGGGTTGAATTTCCAGGAAGCCAAGTAAGGAGGCAAGTGACGTTCTGCCATATTCAAAATGGCTACCTATTCCTGACTCTTTCTTCTGAACGTGTGACTCTGTTTGTGTATAGATGATTTCTCATAGCTTGAAACCCCAGTGATGCGCCAGTTTCTGATATTAATCTGTTTCCAAGGAAATTTTTATCACTTTGATGATATCTCTAGACTTTAGACTTTGGCTCCTGCTTCAGCTTAGCCATGGCACAGAGTCAGAGATCTGTTGTAAAGCTTTTCTTGGGGCTGAGTAAGTGGGAACAGTTTAAAAGTGTTGAAAAGAGAGTCAATGCCGCTGTGTCAGAAAGTCCCTGCCATGTGTTGAGAAGACTGTTGTGAGTAAGACTGATTGCAGCAATTTTAAACCTCTAGAGCTTTCTGTTGCACTTCAAAATGACAGGGTTATTCAAGGAACATCACAATCATTGCCTGCAGGCTTCAAAGGCCTGCTTTGTGAATGAAAGGAGTAGAATTATCATATTAGCTCCTAATTCTGATCTATTTGAAAACATTTTTTATATAAGCATCGTGACGTCCAATCTGTGCCTCTTTGATATTTGCACTCTCCTGCCACATAGTGGCATCAGTCTACATTTACTGTTTCATTATTTCCTCTTTTGTGCTTATGATAAACCATTATAAGCAAAACAGAGTGTCAGTTGTGGAACCAATGCTGGATTGAAACTCCTGGTTCAAGCTGAACCAACAGTTTTGCAAATGCTGACTGAAACTTGTCAGCCTAATGCCAGTGCATGTTGGGGGTTTTTCTTTCCTGCCCTATGGAAGACTGCAGTGAAGGAAGGTGGGAATGGGGGAGTTATTAGGAAAGTACTGGGCGAGCAGGTCCAGATGGCTCCCTGATGTAGTTCTGTTTCTGAAGATTGTCCCAGGACTGAGCTGAGAACTGTGTTGGTTGCCAGCCGATTAAACCCAACTTCACCAACATAGTCATAGAGATGTACAGCACGGAAACAGACCGTTCGGTCCAACCCATCCATGCCAACTAGATATCCTAACCTAATCTAGTCCCACTTGCCAGCACTTGGCCCATATTCCTCTAAACTCTTCTTATTCATGTACCCATCCAGATGCCTTTTAAATGCTGTACCAGCTTCCATCACTTCCTCTGGCAGCTCATTCCATACACGCATCACCCTCTTTGTGAAAAAGTTGTCCCTTTGGTGTTTTTTTATATCTTTCCACTCTCACCCTAAACCTATGCCCCTCTAGTTCTGGAGTCCCCCACCCCAGGGAAAAGACCTTGTATATTTACTCTATCCATGCCTCTCTTGGTTTTTTAAACCTCTATGAGGTCACCCCTCAGCCTCTGATGCTCTGCTCTTCAATATAGAGCAATAGAAACAAGTGGGGCTTTGGTTTATTTCTTTCAAACAATGGTGCCTCTGACACTACAATAATCCTCAAGTACTTTGTATGAGTAGACTGCCTTAGTTAGATTTCTTGTGTCTGTAACCTTTTAACTAAGACACAAGAGTGCCATTGCTGCCCTTTGCCTGCAGGCCAGTCACACACCTTTTGAAATTAACTATAAATGTTATGTACAGCTGCAGCATGACCTCCCAACTCCTATAATCGATGCTGTAACCAATAAAGGAAGGCATACCAGCACTTTCTTCACTATCCTATTTACCTGTGTCTCCAGTTTTAAGGAGAAATGAACCTGCACTTCAAGGTCTCTCTCTGTTCAGCAACCTTGCCATTAAGTGTATAAATCCTGCTCTGATTTGCCTTTCCAAAATTTATCTAAATTAAGCTCTGTCTGCCACTCCTCAGCACATTGGCCCATCTTATCAAGATCCTATTGTACTCTGAGGTAACCTTCTTCACTATCCACTACACCTCCAATTTTGATGTCATCTGCAAACTTACTAACTGTACCTCCTTTGTTCACATCCAAATCATTTATATAAATGACAAAAAGCAGTGGACCCAGCACCGATTCTTGTGACGCTCCATTGGTCACAGGTCTCCAGTCTGAAAAACAACCCTCCACCACCACCCTCTGTCTTCTACCTTTGAGCCAGTTCTGTATCCAAGTGGCTAGTTCTCCCTGTATTCCATATGATTCAACCTTACTAACTAGTCTAGCATGAGGAACTTTGTCAAATGCTTACTGAAGTTCATATAGATCACATCCACTGGTCTGTCCTCACACAAAGAGATGTTGACTATCCCTAATCAATCTTTGCCTTTCCAAATACATGTAAATCCTGTCCCTCAGGATTCTGTCCAACAAACTGCCCACCACCGACATCAGGTTCACTGGTCTACAGTTCCCTGGCTTATCCTTACCATTTTTCTTAAATAGTGGCACCACATTAGCCAACCTCCAGTCTTCTGGCACCTCACCTGTGACTATCCATAACACAAATATCTCAGCAAGGGGCCTAGCAATCACTTCCCTAGCTTCCCACAGAGTTCCAGGATACACCTGATCAGGTCCTGGTGATTTTTTTCCACCTCTGTGTTTTAAGACATCCAGCACCACCTACTCTGTAGAATGGACATTTTTCAAGATGTTACCATCTATTTCCCCACATTCTGTATCTTCCATGTCCTTCTCCACAGTAAACACTGATGCAAAATACATGTCTAGTGTCTTCCTCATCTCCTGCAGTTCCACACATAGGCCGCTTTGCTGATTTTTGAGCAGCCTTACCTTCTCCCTAATTACCCTTTTGTCATTTAAGGTTTTTATAAAATCCCTTTGCATTCTCCTTAACCCTATTTGCCAAAGTCTCCCATCACCAGTTGGAGAGTCCTTCAAAATAATCTCATTCTCAAACTTTTCCCTCACATGTGGTCCAATGGTCCTTAGGTTAAATCGCTTCTTTCTAATGAAAGAGCAGCCCCTGTGTTTTGGTAAGACTATGGTGACACAACAACTACTATAACAACAACAACAACATTTGTCAAAGCAATCTCATGTCTCCTTTGTGCCCCTCCTGATTTCCGACCCAAGGGCTTGTGCTGGTGTCTTCCCAAAATCGGAGTGGCCAACTGCCGGCCTGCAGAGACCACCAGCTCAATTGAGGTGGCCTCATGGTGACAGCCCAGGGGCATACCATCTATATCGAAGGTGACAAACACTATTCATGGCAGTGAGGGTGAAAGGCAGCGACTGAGTTTGTGGTTATTTCTGCCCAAGAGTTTCATTCCTTATCATCTTCGGGACTCTTCAGTGCATTGTGTTATTTTGATTAGATTACTGACAGTGTGGAAACAGGCCCTTCAGCCCAATAAGTCCACACCGACCCGCCGCAGCACAACCCACCCAGACCCATTCCCCTACATTTACTTCTTCACCTAACACCAAACGGACTAATTCCAATTACCTCCGCTGTATGATCTTAATGAATTGTGAATATTGTCCAAATGGAGCAGTGGAAGCTGATTTTGATAAATAGATACTGAACAGTCAATAGGACTGGGATATTTCTGAGAGGCTGAATGGTCGACATCTGTTCCCATTTGATGTGCCCTTATTTGTAAAAAGAGGAGGTGACTGACTGTGACGTTAACAGACTTTAAAATTAAGGGGTCTCACATTTATGCTTGGAATACGTTTGTTCCATTCTCTGAAGGATTGTGCCATCCATGGTGCAGTTTTGCCCAGGGAACAGTGAAGACACGGCCAGATATTCAATACTGAGCTCAAATGATCTTTGATGGATGGGACAATTAGTGTTTATGGGAACAGGTAGGAAGGGTCAGCAACCGCAGACCAGCGATGATCTATCCAAAATTGAGTAGTAGCCTCCAGTAGCCGAATACCCAACAACTGCTCCTACCCCAAGTGGTGTTCTCTCAATTCACCCTTCGAAGCTGTGGCAGAGTGAGAGAAAGATCCCATTCACAAACTCATCATCGTTGCAATGCGACAGTAGGAGACCATTTTGTCCCTCCATGGAGTTACACAAGAATAGCATGATATATTCAGTCATTTGGGTAAATTTCACAGGACAGGACGAGGCCATGCAACCGGTCACGGCATTTACACAGGATCGGGAAAGCCCTGCATAGACATTAGGATATGCGGATTAAAGATAACTACTCGTTTTCAGGTTGGAAAGTTGTAACTAGTGGAATTCCTCTGGATCAGCGTGAGATCACCTAAAATTTACAAAATAGGTTGATGATTTGAATAGAGGGGCTACTAATACACCAGAACAGTCATTTAATAGATGTCAAGTAGAGATAGAACATCTGCAATGGGGATCAGACAGGGGAGGTTGTTGAGCAAACCATCACCAAATGAATCAGTACAATGTGGGTGATGGAATCAGTGTGTTTTAGAACATAGAACATAGAACATAGAACATAGAAGAATACAGCGCAGTACAGGCCCTTCAGCCCTCGATGTTGCGCCGATCCAAGCCCACCTAACCTACACGAGCCCACTATCCTCCATATGCCTATCCAATGCCCACTTAAATGCCCATAATGAGGGAGAGTCCACCACTGCCACTGGCAGGGCATTCCATGAACTCACAACTCGCTGAGTAAAGAACCTACCCCTAACATCTGTCCTATACCTACCCCCCCTTAATTTAAAGCTATGCCCCCTTGTAATAGCTGACTCCATAAGTGGAAAAAGATTCTCACTGTCGACCCTATCAAAACCCCTAATCATCTTATACACCTCTATCAAGTCACCCCTAAACCTTCTTTCCTCCAATGAAAACAACCCCAAGTGCCTCAGCCTTTCCTAATACGATCTTTCTACCATACCAGGCAACATCCTGGTAAACCCCCTCTGCACCCGTTCCAGTGCCTCCACATCCTTCCTATAGTATGACGACCAAAACTGCACACAATACTCCAGATGCGGACGCACCAGAGTCTTATACAACTGCAACATGACCTCAGCA
>NC_057727.1:53399963-53419458 GCF_004010195.1 Chiloscyllium plagiosum | reverse complement strand
GCACACACAATGGGACCGCCGACAAGATGGAGAACAGAGGTTCCCCTTCCTTCTCCTTGAAGACCTTCAGGAGCTGCTCGCAATTCTTCACACTCCTGAAGGTCACATTGAAATAGCCTACCGCAGGGAAATCCTGCAGGCAGTACACGTCCGCTGCTTCGAACCCACAGCACTCCAGCAAAATCTTCTTCACAAACACCGTCCGATCAACCAGTGTGTGCTCCTCCACCTTCTTCACAGTCACCCTGACGGTGTTGCGAATGCCCTGGCCAGGGCTGCGAGCGGCTGCTGAGGCCATAGCTCAGAGGTTGGCTGGTACCTGAATTGGCGTTAGGCCGAAGCCAGCATAAAGATCCACCAAGAGCAGGTCAGCACAACCAAACGATCCTCCAACGTCCAATCACGATCCAGCGATGGTCTCCAGCAGCTCCGACAACTCACAGCACGATCCCCGCAGTTTCTCCCCCACCAGCACACGTCCGCTGCGTCGAACCGACAGCTCTCGAGCAGAATCTCTTCCACCTCAAGAACAGATCATTTGCTGGTAGCTGAATAGTAATAAGTAACTAAAGTCAATATTGCAACCGCAGCCTGACTCCAGTGCATCCACTTCTGGGTCAAATGGAGTTATGTCTGGGTGTTGATAGGTAACTAAGTTGCTGAAGTAGATCTTTTAATGATTGCAGGCAGACAGATACTTATTACAGCAGTTGCTGTTCTCAGGAGATATTAGGGAGAGATTGAGATGCGGATCATGTGGGTATTTAAATTTGCCATTGTCCCATCTGAATAAAGACTCGCTTATTGCAGCTGGTGTCTCACTTCCCTCTGGCAACTGTTTCCAGAGAGACCTCGACTCGATACAGCATTTTCTAAAATTTCAAACTGACAAGACCTGGATGGGATGCCTCTTGGACGTGTTTGGTAGCACATCAAAAGAGGAAAGAATCACCATTCACAACAGCGACAGATGTGCTGGGATGTGAGCACCATGTGTACAGGAGAAAGATGCAAACAAAAGATGAGAGCGGGATAGAGAATGGAGGTGCATTGAAGAATGGCTGAGATTTCAGGAAAAACTAAAGTTGTGGCTTATGTAGTGATTGTGACATGGTCAGCCAGCTGGACCTCATAGAATATGAGTTCCCTGATTGGGGCTGTGGTGCTATCAGGGAGATATGGCTGATATAAAAGCACGGATGTTATTGGGACCCTGAATGCTTGACTCAAGAGATGCAGTGCTGTTGTCAAAGGTTATGTGTTTGTAAATAAAGGGTGATTGATGATGGGATGCTGGCTCTAAAAAGTTATTTCAGTGAATATAAGAACATAAGAACTGGGAACAGGAGTAGGTCATCTGGCCCTTCAAGCCTGCTCCACCATTCAATAAGATCATGGCTGATCTTTTTGTGGACTCAACTCCACTTACCCGCCCTCTCACCATACTTCTTAATTCTTTTACTGTTCAAAAAATATCTATCTTCACTTTAAGAACATTTACTGAAGTAGCATCAACCACTTCACTGGGCAGGGAATTCCATAGATTCACAACCCTCTGGGTGAAGAAGTTCCTTCTCAATTCAGTCCTAAATCTGCTCCCCCTAATATTGCAGCAATGCCCTCTTGTTCTAGTTTCACCTGCCAGTGGAACCATCCTCTCTACTTCTATCTTGTCTATTCACTTCATAATTTTATATGTTTCTATAAGATCTTCCCTCATTCTTCTAAATTCCAATGAATATAATCCCAGTCTGCTCCGTCTCTCCTCATAAGCAATCCCCTCAACTAGAATCAACCTAGTGAATCTCCTCTGCATCCCCTCTATAGTGCCATCATATCCTTTCTCAAGTAAGGAGACCAAAACTGCACACAGTACTCTACTGTGTAGCCTCACTAGCACCCCATACAGCTGCAACATAGCTTCTCTGCTTTTAAACTTAATCCATTTAGCAATGAAGGTCAAAATTCCATTTGTCTTTTTAATTATCTGTTGTACCTGCAAACTAACCTTCTGTGATTCATGAAGAAGGGCTAATGCCCGAAACGTCGATTCTCCTGTTCCCTAGATGCTGCCTGACCTGCTGCGTTTTTCCAGCAACACATTTCCATCTCTGATCTCCAGCATCTGCAGACCCCACTTTCTCCTTCTGTGATTCATGCACAAGGACACCCAGGTCCTCTTCTGTGATTCATGCACAAGGACACCCAGGTCCTTCTGCATAGCAACATGTTGCAGCTTTCTTCCACTCAAGTAATAGTCCTTTTTACAGTTATTCCTTCCAAAATGCATGACTTCACATTTATTAACATTGTATTCCACCTGCCAGACCTTTGCCCACTCACTTAAAGTATCTATTGTTATGAAGTTGAAGGATTGTACTGTACCTTGAAGAGAGAGTGAATGCTGCTTTGCACTGAGAGCTTAAAAGCACCTGTCATATAACTAGCCAGCAGTCTCAGAGTGTACTTGAAAATTGGAAATAAGTAATATTTGGCTGTAAAATATATACCTGAGTTTGTTGCTGGTTTGACAACAATTCTCAACCTCCTCGCGGGAGCACGAGGTGGCGCCAATGCAGTCATCAATGTAGCGGAGGAAGAGGTGGGGAGTGGTGCCGGTGTAATTACGGAAGATCAACTGCAGAACCCAGGATACTAAAACCCAACCATGTTTGAATTTATTGTTTTTGCCAACCTTGAACCAATGAGACGATCTGACTTTGGGGGATAAGAAAAGCAGGCATTTTGAAAGTCAGACAGAGTAACTGCCATTGAGAAGACCGCCATTCAAAAACACTCTCTATCAAAGGTACATTTTTCATATGAAGCACCTTTGCAGTAAAAGACAGAAGACAACTCCGGGAGATCTCAGCCAAAAGGAGAAAGATACCGGTGATGACAGCCACTGTGTGGTCTTGAAATTAAGTTGATGTAATTTTAGTAAGGGTTTTTATCAGAATGATATATTGTTATAGAATTGGAGGTAGATAATATGCAATGAAGGGGGGAGCTTATGTTGTTTAAGGTTCACTTTTAGAGTTAAGGAATAAATTGATCTTATTTTCTTTAAATAGTGGAAACTGGGAGTTCTCTGTCATTTTAACAGATTATGAGACGAGATGAGGTTCTCTGGGTGTTTGGTTTAATTAACAGAGGAGTTCACCATCATGTCGTAACAGTTTGGGAGTTCGGGTCTGTAATTTGGACAGGTTTAGTCATATCCAGTCTGATATTTAAACTGATTTGAACAGATTTGGGATACGAAAGATCCTAGCAGATTTAAACACTTGCTGGTTAGGGTCCTAGATTTTTAAGTAAAACATAAGTGAGACAATTTGTTTAATTTTGGTTACTTGTGGTTGATTAAATTAAAAGTAAGTGAAATGGCTCTTAAAATTGCTGAAGAGGTCCTGGAGTCTGAAGATGATTCCCAAGTTTGTCAAGAAAGTTTAGAAAGACAGCAGAAGGCCATACTTTTAAAATGTAACCAGGGACAAAAGGAAAGCTGAAATCGTAAAGAAGTTAGTCACGCACTTAGGTGTGTCAGAGAAACAGACAAGTGCAGTAGAGTTAGAAAAACTTAAACTTAAATTGCAATTGAGGCAAATGGAGTTAGAAGATAAAGAAAGGGAAAGAAGAGCCATGTTAGATAAAAGAGAGAGAAGTTTCTTAGCTGAGCAAGGAGAGAGAGAAGAAAGAGAGAGAGAAAGACAGAGACAAGAAAGAGGAAGGGAGAGAGAATTTGAACTTCAGAAGTTGCGAATTAGTCAGGAAAGTCAAGTTAACAGGATGGAGATGAAGAGAGAAGGTAGTGATGTATACAAATATGCTAAAACATTGCCACATTTTGATGAGAACGATGTCGAGCCGCCTTTATTTTATTTGAAAAATTGGCTCGGCAGATGAAGTGGTCAGAGAACTTGTGGGTAATACTAGTTCAGACTAAGCTGGTAGGCAGAGGTAGTGAGCTGTATGGAGTGCTATCAGATGAGGGGTCAAGAGATTATGCAGATGTCAAACAGGCTATTTTGAGTGTTTATGAATTGGCACCAGAAGCGCATAGACAACAGTTCAGAAACATAAAGAAGGAACCAAGTCAGACTTCTGTTGAGTTTGAAAGAATTAAACATAGTAATTTTGATAGATGGGCGTGGGCCTTAAAGATAGCTAAGACCTATGAGGCTTTTAAGAGAGATTATTCTTCTGGAGGAGTTTAAAAACTCACTTCCAGAGATGATAAGAATTCACGTGGATGAACAGAAAGTTCAATAAGTGAGAAGAGCAGCAGAGATGGCAGACAAATACACATTGATGCGTAATGCAAAGTTTAGCTCCTGGCAAGAATTTCATCCTGTGAGGGATAAAAATTGGAAAAAGGGGAGATCCTACACTACAAAACAAAGAATAAAGCACATTGGTAATAGTTTACCACAAGCTTAAAAAAAGAAGCCCGAGGGTGAAAGGCCTCCCGAAGTTTCCACCTGTGATAAGGTGGGGCACGTAAAGTTGCAGTGCTGGTCGATGAAGAAAGGCACTGTGGGAAAAGATGTGGTAAAAGAGGTTAAGCTATTGACATTAGTAAAAATAGTAAAGGAAACTCCAAGAACAGTTAAGGAGCTGTAGGAGAGTGCACAGCCGAGGCAGGGTCTGGTGTGGAGTTCGTGCCTGATCTCTATAAAGGCTTCACCTATGTGGGTAAAGTTTACTCAGAAAGAACAGGTGGAGAAGGGAAAGAAGTTATACTTTTGAGGGGAACAGAATCTAGTCAATCTTTAATTGCAAGAGATGAACGTATTTGCACTCTTTCTGACCAGTTGCCTGAGATAGTGATAAGTTGTTGGATAGATGGACAGAAATTTAGCATTCCCCTGTGTAAGATCAGGTTGGAGTGCCAACACAAGACTGGGGAAGTAATTGACAGAGTGTCAGTTTCAGGAATACATTTTGTTCTTAGAACAATTTAGCAGGAGCCAAGGTGAGAGTGGCACCCCTTGTGGAGAAGCCAAAGGAAGACCAGGAATTACAAGAAAAATACCCTAAAATCTTTCCAGACTGTGTAGTAACAAGATTCCACTACTAAAAGTTACAGCATGAAGCAAAAAGTAAAGAGAAAGACAAAGGAGTTGAGATTCAGTTAGTGGATACCCTGTATGATATAATGGTGCAGGAAAAACCTGAACAGGCAGAAGTGTTTAGTCCTGAAAGGTTAATGGACTTACAACAGAAAGGTAAGACAATAATAAAAAATACATATTGATGCATACTTAGAAAAGGAGTCAGAATGCATGCCTGAGCGTTATTATCTTAAAGATAGATTCCTAAAGACAAAAATGGAGGCCATCGCAGGTTAGTTCAGAGGAGAAATGGGCAGAAGTGCACTTGATTGTGTTGCTGGTAGCATTCAGAGAGGAAGTGTTACAGGTTATAGCACATGAACCACCAGTAGGAGGTGTAAGGAAGACTCGAGCTAAGGTACAAAAGCATTTCTATTGGCCTGAACTGCACAAGGATGTGGTTAACTTTTGCCGTACATGTCATATTTGCATTCCATCAGGGCCAGGAGACCTGTCCATCATTAGCTCCATTAACTTGCCCAACATTATCTCTTCCATGATAATGATTTTGTTTCCAGGTCCTCACCAACCTTCGTCTCTTTCTCAATGACTGTTATGTTATTTGTGTCCTCCACTGTGAAGACTGACACAAAATATCATTTCAGTGCCTTGGCCATTTCATCATATCTCATGACTAAATGCCTCTTCTCATCCTCTAAGGGATCAATGTTTACTTTAGCCACTTTTTTTTAATATATATTTATAGAAACTCCTGCGATCTGTCTTTATGTTCTGTGCTAGTTTTTTCTCATGTTCTACCTTACTTTTCTTTATAGCTCTTTTTGAGGCTTTCTGTGACCTTTAAATCATTCCCAGTCTTCTAATTTCCTGCCGATCTCAACCACTTTGTATGCCTTCTCTTTCAATTTGATAACCTCCTTTATTTCCTTAGACACCCGTGGCAGATTACCCCTTTTGTTCCTGTCCTTCCTTTTCAGTGGAATATAGTTTTGCTGAGCACTTTGAAAAATTGTTTTGGAAGTCCTCCACTGCTTGTCAACTGTCCCACCATAAAGTCTTTGTTTCCAGTCTACTTTTGCCAACTTCTTCCTCATCCTATTGTAATCTCCCTTATTTAAGCAAAGGACCCTGGTATTGGATTTTATCTTTACACTTTCCATCTGTATTCAAAATTCAACCATACTGTGATCACTCCTTCCAAGAGGATCCCTAACTATGAGGTCATTAATTATTCCTGTCTCATCACACAGGGCCAGATCCAGGATAGCTTGCTCCCTCATTGGTTCCATTACATACTGTTCAGGAAAACTATCACGGATACACTCAATGAACTTCTCTTCAAGGCTACCCTGATTGAGTTGGTTCACCCAATCTACATGTAGATTATAACCCCCATGATAATTGCTGTACTATTTTTATGGGCGTTAGTTATTTCTTTGTTTATTGCCCACCCCAATGTGATGTTATTATATGGTGGCCTATAGACTACACCAATCAGTGACTTTTTCTTCTCAGAATTTCTAATTTCCACCCAAATGGATTCAACCTCCTATAGATGAACCTATATATCTCGCAGCACTGCCTGATGTTGTTCTTGAATATCAGAACTACATCACCTCCTTTACCTCTCTGTTTGTCCTTTTGAATAGTCTGATACCCATAGATATTTAATTCCCAGTTGTGATCATCCTGTGTAACCATGTCTCCATAATGGATACTAAATCATAGTCATTTGCAATGATTTGTGCCATTAACACATCAACCTTGCTATGAGTGCCATGAGCATTCAGGTAAAGTTGCCTTATGCTCGTTTTCATACCTTCATGATTTCCGACATCTCTAATAGTATCTCCTGAGTTATCCTTCCTTTTTACTTCTTTCATAGTCTGCATTGACCTTAAACTCTTCTGCACACATGCTAACCTCCTGCTTACCTTTTTATTTACCATCACACGTCCTGTCGTTTTCCCCTTCCCTTCCTCCCTAGTCACTATTGTAAAGTCCTAGTGACCATCCTATTTATCCTTTTCCCTAGAACACTGGTTCCAGATCGGTTCAGGTGGAGACCATCCCATCGGTACAGATCCCTCCTGTTCCAAAACTGATGCTAATGCCCCATGAAATGAAACCTCTCTTTCCCACACCATTCTCTTAGCCCTGTGTTTACTTGCCTAATTTTCTTATCCCTAAGCCAATTTACACACAGCTTGGGCAGTAATCTGGAGATTATAACCCTTGAGGACCTGTTCCTTAATTTTGTTCCTAGTGTTTGATAATCCCCAAACAGGTCCTCTATCCTGGTCTTGCCTATGTTGTTTGTCCCAACGTGGACCACAACAACTGGATCGTCTCCCTTACACTCCAATATCCTTTCAAGCCGGTTAGAGATGTTCTTCACCCTGGCTCTGGGCAGGCAACACACCATGCGGGACTTCCGATCTGGCTTGAAACAAAGTGACCAGGTAACTCTCTCCGTCCCGGATGTGCTGCTGCGTTTGAAACTAAGATTCCAGCTCATCAATTCTGAGCCGGAGTTCCTCCAGCAAGCAACACTTGCTGCGGATGTGGTCATTGCCGTTCACAATGGGAATCAGCCAGCTCCCACATCATACAGCTACAGCACATCAACTGCCCAGTCGTCTCCACTTAATTGGCTGCTTTATTAATTCATATACATTTATGAACTAATTAAGTTCTAATCCTTCTCTGTTACGTTCTTTTTCAAACTTACTGCAGTTTTCCTACCAGCCAATTAGGTCACAGCTTCCCTGTGACGCAACTCCAATATTTTTTCAGTGGCAGTGAGTTTTATACTCACTTGGTACTGTTGTTGCTCTGCCTTCCGACCACTCCCCGCAGACTAGAGGCTTGGCTTCCTTGACCTCTTCACCAACTGTTCAGCTACCCAGGAGCTAATTCCCATATGTATTGGCAGGTCAGTGGCTTTTGTCATTGGTTTGTGAAGCTGTGACCAGTTGACAATCAGCTACATGTTACCAACTGAATCGACCTTTGTACACAGCCCGTCCTACCTGCCCGTCAGCAACTGACCTTTCCCACTGCTTGAATGCAGTCACAGTGTAAATACTACTTACAATGAGCTCTTGTCACTTTTTTTACTTTTAAATGCAACCAATCCTTCTATAATCTTTCTAAAACATTCCTTTTCCCATTTCAGTTCACAATCAAGAGAACAGAAAAATAATAACCAGGTACAGTCTTTACAATTGGCCATTAGAAAGTGGTGTAGTGCAGACATCAAAGTTTAAAATACATCTGAATAGATGACACCTAACCTTAGCATTGTAGTAGGGTGAAAGTAAATTGTAGTGTAAAAATAACCAATGCTCTTGACACTGTGAAATAGACAATCATGCATACATCTATCTTAACTAATTGCTTCAATGACATTTGTTTATTAAAATAACATGCAGAACCATGAGCAACAAGTGTCAAGAAATATCCTCACACATGAAATGCATTGAGGGAGAAGCTTTCAGTCACAGTGGCCTGAACTCCTGTGGCTTACAATGAATACTAATGAAGCCTGACTGCCTAAAATAAAAATTACCATAATGATCAGTTTTCTGAATATCACGACAAAGTCCATTGTTTATTTGATTGATTTTTAATGACCAAGAAACTCAGTGGCTATTTTTAGAAGTGGTTTTACAGACTTCATTCCCTGGACATATTTATTTAAAATGCATCAGGGGAACTTGATCGGTGAAAAGCTTTTTTTTTAAGACACTTGGTGTGTGGATCACTCCCATTACACGAACCTCAGCTAATTGTGTGCTGTCTGTAAATTCATCCGTGAGAAATTGATTTCTTACTTTGCATTCTGTCTGTGCCATACCTGACCTGGGAATGCTGCACTGATTTTACTTGCCAATAATCAAGAAGTGTACTGTTATGTAACACTAGAAGTGGAGATTAAAAAGGAAATTAATGCAATTGTGAGGAAGGATATTAGCTCTGGGAAGTCGAATCTGTTAAAGTTGAGTTTAGAAACACCAACGTTCAGAAAACAATAGCAGGGATTGTATATAGACCCCTAAACTGTAGTAATAATATTGGGAAAAGCATTAAAAAAGGAAATTAGCAACATCAGTAATAAGAATACTGGTGTATTTATGAGTGACTTCAATCAATGTATCTAGGCAAATCAAATCGGTGGCAATAGCAGAGAGGAGGGATTCTTGGAGTGGTTACAGAATTATTTGATGATGCAACACGTTGAAGAACCACGTAGAGAAAATGTCATTCTTGACTGGGCATTCTTTAATAAGAAAGCAATAAGTGACAATCTAGTTGTGCATGGGAACCTTAGAAAACAGTGACCACGATAGGACACAATTCTTAAATAAGAATGAATGAGTCATAATTGTTTCTGAGGTTAGGGTCCTGAATTTAAAGAAAGAAAATTAAAATGAAATGACGTGCAAGCTATCTCTAATAAATTGGGGGTCATTATTTTAAAAGATGATGGCAACCATTAAAAATGTGCATGGATGAACTGCAAAAGTTATTCATTCCAATCTGACATCAAAAGAAAACAGGAAATGTGGTCAGTCAATGGCTAACAAGAGAAATTAGAAATAGTATTAAATCTGAATATAAATTGGCCAAAAAAAAAGCAACAGACATGAGGTTTGGGAACAGTTTAGAATCCAGCAAAGTGAGACAAACAGATTGAATAGGTGGGGGAAAATAGAAGGTGAGTGTAAGCATGCTGGGAACAAACAAAGTGATGGTAAAAGCTTCTATAGGTGTATGAAGAGAAGAAGATGAGTAAAGGTGATTATTGGTCCCTTACAGTAGAAACAAGGGAACTTATAATGAGGAACAAAGAGGCAAACCAATTAAATACATATTTTAGTTCTGTCTTCATAAAGAAAAACACAAATAATATCCAAAATAAATGAGGAACTCAGGATCTATTGGGAAGGATGAATTAAAAGGAATTAATATTAGTAGTGAAATGGTATTGGGGAAGCCAATTAAATTAAAGATGGTTAAATCGCCAGGGCCTGATGAACTTCATTCCAAAATACCTAAGGCAGTGGCCCTAGAAATAACAGGTGCACTAGTTGTCATCTTCCAAAATTCTGTAGAATTTAGATTCCTGTAGATTGTAGGGTAGATAATGTAACATCCTTTGTTTTCTCCATGCCTTCATTCTTAAATAATGAATTACGGACTGGTTAGCTTGACATCAGTAAGGGATAAAATACTAGATTCCATTATAAAATACATAGTTGCAGAGCACTTGGAAGATGGTGACAAGGTTGGACAGAATCAGCATGGATATGCAAAACAGAAGTCGTGCTTGCCAAATCTATTGAAATGTTTGAAGAACGTAATTAATAAAGTCGATAAGGGGGAGCCAGTGGGTGTACTTGGACTTGAACTTTCAGAAAGCATTGTAACAATATATGAGGTTAACATGTAAAATAAAACTGCATGGGATTGGAGGATGTGTACCTAAAATGGATTGAGAACCAGTTGGCAGACAAGAAACAAAGAGCAGGAGTAAACCCGTCTTTTTCTGAGTGGCAGGCAATGATTAATAGAATACTGCAGGGATCAGTGTTTGGACCCCAGCTGTTTACAGTGTAGATTAATGATTTAGATAAGCAAATTCGATGTTGCATATTTATCCAAGTTTGCAGATCTCACAAAGTTGGGTAGGAGTGTATGCTATGAGGAGGATACTGAGAAACTTCAGAATGATTTTGGACAACTCAAGTAAGTAGGCAAATACATGGCAGATACATTATAATGTAGATAAATGTGAGGTTGTCCACTTCTGTAGCAAAAACAGGAAGGCCGGTTATTATCTGAATGGCAATAGATTGGGAAGGGGGAAGGTATCCTTCTTCACCAGTCACAGAAATTAAGCAGACTGTGAAGAAGGCAAAAGGTAGGATTCAAGTACAAGAACACGGATGTCTTGTTAACTGTACAGGGCCTTGGTGAGACCACATGCGGACTATTACATGCAGTTTTGTTGTCCTTATTGGTGTTCTGACCTAAGAGGGGTTGCAATAAAGGTTGACCGGTGTCTTGGGATGGTGGGACTTACATATCAGGAAAGATTGGCTCAGTTAGGATTACGTTCACTAGCGTTTTGAAGAATAACAGGGGATCTCATAGAAACCTTTAAAATTCTAATTGGACAAGACAGGATAATAGCAGGATGTTCTCCTGGGGAATTCAGAACCCGAGTTATCATAATATTAATTGTCATCTTCTCATTATTTTGCAGCGCGGACAATGTTTGTTGCAAAGGCATTGGTAGAGTTGATACAATGAAATGGAGCTGAAAATATGTACATAAACTCCAGCAAATTGAAATATCTATTTGAAAAGCACATTTAAAAACAATTCAATCAAAGGATATGGGTGTCAATGATATTTATTGCCCACCTCTAACTTTCCTTGCGAAGGTGGTGATGAGTTCTTTTTTGAAACACCGCCCTCCATTTAGTGAAAGTCACACAAAATGTTGTTAGGTAGAGAGTTCAAGGACAAGGGATTAGGTCATTTAGGATGAGGATGAGGATGAGGAGAAATTTCTTTACCTCGACAGTGGTGAGTCTGTGGAATTCTCTGCACTGAAAGTGGTTGAGGCCAAAACATCAAATGTTTTCAAGAACAAAGTAGTAAAGGAATCATAGGCTATGAGGAGAAAGCATGAAAGCATAAGTTGGATGATCAGCCCTGATCCTATCCAGTGGCACAGCAAAGAAGTTATTGGATGTTCTATTCCTGCTTCTGTTTTCTATGTTTCTATGAAAGGCATTAAACTTTGTTAACTATTCAATGAGCGGAAAATATAAATATATTTTGTAAATATATTTTGAATATTTTAAACATTTCCAGAACTCACTTAACACTTAATTGTAAAACAAAGTGCTTCCAAATTGCCTCACCATCATAGATAACATTTGAGAAGCTTTAGTGAGCATCATATTATTAATTGTCATCTTCTCATGATTTTGCCATGTGGACAATGTTTGTTGCAAAGGCCCAGGTCGAGTTGATACAATGAAATGGAGCTGAAAATACATGGTGGATGCATTATAATATAGGTCAATGTGAAGTTGTCCACTTCATAGCAAAATCAGGAAGGCAGGTTAATGTCTGAATGGCAATAGATTGGGAAGGGGGAAGGTGTCATGCATTGTAGACATAATGATTCCTACATGAATCCATAAACAACTTCTGAGTGGGGGTGTGGTATTCCACAGGCAAAATCCTGAAAGCTAGTCACTGAGTCGAAATTTGAGTTTGCGCAAATCAACAGTGGTACGCAGCATCGACAAGATGCAATACAACAACACACCAAAACACCTTCAACAGCTTTCATATTGCCAGGTCAAAATCCTGGAACTCTTTACCTAACAACATTTTGTGTGATTTTCATTAAATGGTTTCAAAATAAAAAGAACTCCTCACCATCTTCGCAAGGAAAGTTAGAGGTGGAAGTAAGTATCGTTGACACCCATATCCTTTGAATGAAAAGTGTTTTTTTAATGTGCTTTTCAAATAGATACTTCAATTTGCTGGGGTTTATTTGCATATTTTCCGCTCCATTGTATCAACTCTACCGAGGCCTTTGCAACAAACATTGTTCATGCTGCAAAATAATGAGAAGATGACAATTAATATTATGATGCTCATTAAGTTCCTCGAATGTTATCGATGATGATGTGGTAATGTTTGCTTGTCCTGTTGCATAATCTGCCCAAATGAATTGTAGAATCCCTACAGTGTAGAAGCAGGCCATTTGACCCATTGAGTCCACACTGACCCTTTGAAGAGCATCTCACCTTTCTCTGTAACCCTGTATTTCCCATGGCTAAACCACCTAGCCTGCACATCCCTGAACAATTTAGCATGGCCAATGCACCTCTTAAACTGTAGGAGAAAACCCGTGCAGACACAGAGAGGTTGTGGAAACTCCACACTGATGGAGCCACTGTGCCCGCAAGTAAAAATCTCTGATCTCTACCTCATTCTTTCCCAGAGTATCTTAACAACCAGGGGGGCAGTTTGGTTGTAATTAAATAAAAATATCATGTGATCAGAAAGTTAAAAATACTCAAATGAGCAAAGATTATCTTTCTTACATAGAGATTATCTTTCTTACATACATTTAAAGCTATGCCCCCTTGTAATAGCTGACTCCATACGAGAATCTTTTTCCTCGTATGGAGTCAGCTATTACAAGGGGGCATAGCTTTAAATTAAGGGGGGGTAGGTATAGGACAGATGTTAGGGGTAGGTTCTTTACTCAGCGAGTCGTGAGTTCATGGAATGCCCTGCCAGTAGCAGTGGTGGACTCTCCCTCGTTATGGGCATTTAAGCGGGCATTGGATAGGCATATGGAGGATAGTGGGCTAGTGTAGGTTAGGTGGGCTTGGATCGGCGCAACATCGAGGGCCGAAGGGCTTGTACTGCGCTGTATTCTTCTATGTTCTATGTTCTAACAGTACAGCACAGCTCAGGCCCTTCAGTCCTTCATGTTATGCTGACCTTTTATCCTACTCTAAGAAAAAAACTAAACTGCCCTTCATTGTACTATCTTCCATGTGTTTATCCAAGAGTCGCGTAAATATCCAAAATGTATCTGACTCTACTATCACCACTGGCAGTGCATTCCATGCACCCACCACTCTCTGTGTAAAGAACATACCTCTGACATCTCACCTAAACCTTTCTCCAATTATCTTAAAATTATGCCCTTTCAAGATAGCCATTTCCGTCCTGGGAAAAAGTCTCTGGCTATCCACTCTATCTATGTCTCTTATCATCTTGTACACCTCTATCAAGTAACTTCTCCTCCTTCTTTGTTCCAATGAGAAAAAAAACTCTACCTCCCTCAACCTTTCTTCATAAGACATGCCCTTCAGTCCAGGCAGCATCCTGGTAAATCTGCTCTGCACCCACTCTAAAGCTTCCAGATCCTTCCTATAATGAGGTGACCAGAACTAAACACAATATTCCAAAGTGTGCTGTAAGCAGGACTCTGTAGGTCTGCAGCAGAAACACGACCCTTGAACTCAATCCCCTTGCTAATGAAAGCTAACACATCATACATCTTCTTAACAACTCTATCAACTTGGGTGGCAACTTTGATGGATCTATGGACATGGACCCAAGATCCCTCTGTTCCTCCACACTGCCAAGAATCCTGCCTTTAACCCTGTAATCTGCATTCAAATTTGACTTTCTAAAATGAATCACTTCACACTTTTCCAAGTTGAACTCCATCTGCCCCTTATCGGTCCAGTTCTGCATCCTGTCAATGTCCTGTTGCAACCTACAACAGCCCTCCACACTATCCACCACTCCAATAATCTTCATGTCATTGGCAAACTTACTAACTCACCTTTCCACTTTCTCATCCAAGTCATTTATAAAAGTCACAAACAGCAGAGGTCCCAGAACAGATGCCTACGGAACACCACTGGTCACCAAGCTCCAAGCTGGATACTTTCCATCTATTACTACCCTCTGTCTTCTATGGGTCAGCCCATTCTGTATCCAGGCAGCCAGATTTCTCTGTATCCCATGCCTTTTTACTTTCTGAATGAGCCTACTGTGGGGAACCTTGTCAAACACCTTGCTAAAATCCATACACTGCATCCACTGCTCTACCTTCATCAATGTGTTTTATCACATCCTCAAAGAATTCAATAAGGTTTGTGAGGCATGACCTGTCCCTGATAAAGCCATGCTGGCTATCTCTAATCAAGCTACATTTTCCAAATAATCATTAATTCTGTCTCTCAAAATCCTCTCCAATAATTCATCCACCAGAGACGTAAGACTGTAGTTCCCAGAATTATCCCTATTCCCTTTCTTGAACAAGGGAATAACATTTGCCACCCTCCAATCATCTGGCATTACTCCCTTGGACAATGAGGACATAGAGCTCATCACCAAAGATGCAGCAATCTCTTCCCTCGCTTCCCGTAGTAACATTGGGTATATCCCGTCTGGCCCAGGTGACTTACTTATCCTTATGTTTTTCAAAATTTCCAGTGCATCCTCCTCCTTGACATCAACCTGTTCAAGCATACCAGCCTATTTCACGTTGTCCTCACAAACCTCAATGTCCCCTCAGTAGAGAATACTGAAGCAAAGTATTAATTAAGGACCTCCCCTACCTGCTCTGACTCCACACGCAAGGCTCCTTCACCATCCCTGATCGGCTCTACCCTCACTCAGGCCATCCTCTTGTTCCTCACATAAATGTAGAATGTCTTAGGGTTTTTCTCTAATTCCACCTGCTAAAGCCTTTTCATGCCCCCTTCTAGCTCTCCTAGGTCCATTCGTCAGCTCCTTCCTGACTACCTTGTAATCCTTTAGAGCCCTGTTTGATCCTTGCCTCCTCAACCTTAAGTAAGCTTACTTCTTCCTCTTGACTAGATGTTTCACATCTCTTGACACCCAAGGAAGGTTCCTTCATCCTACCATCTCTTCCTCGCCTCAGTGGGACAAACTTGTCCAGCACTATTAGCAAGTGCTTTCTAGACAACCTCCACATTTCTGTTATACATTTCCCTGAGAATATCCGTTCCCAATTTAGGTGCCCCAGTTCCTGGCTAATAGCATTGTAATTCCCCCTCCCCCAATTAAATACTTTCCCATACTGTCTGCTCCTATCCCTCTCCATTAGTATAGTAAAGTTCAGGGAGTTGTGATCACTATCACCGAGATGCTCTCCCACTGACTGAAAGGACACCTGGCATGTTTCGTTGCCAAGCACAAATCCAATATGGCCTCTCCTCGATTCGGCTATCAACATATTGAGTCAGGAACACTTCCTGGGCACACCTGACAAAAACTGTTCCATCCAAACTATTTGAACTAAGGAGGTTCCAATCAATATTAGGGAAGTTGAAGTCACCCATGACAACAACCCTGTTACTTCTGCACCTTTTCAAAATCTGCCTCACAGTCTGCTTCTCCATGTCACAGTTGCTATTGGGGGTCTGTAGAAAACTCCCAATAAAGTGACTGCTCCTTTCCTGTTTCTGACTTCTACCCATATTGACTCTGTAGACTAACCCTCCTCAAGGACATTCCTTTCTGCAGCTGTGATACTATGCCTGATTGTCAATGCCACTCCCCCACTTCTTTTACCTCACCACTTCCTCCCACCCCCGTTCCATTTGAAACATCTAAATCCTGGAACATCCAACAACCATTCCTGCCCCTGTGATATCCATGTCTCTGTAAAGGCCACGACATCATAGTTCCAAGTACTGACCCATGCTTTGAGTTCGTCACCCTTATTCCTGACACTTCTTGCATTAAAATAGACACACTTCAACCCATCACACTGACTGCACCTTTACCCTATCAACTGTCTATCCCTCATCACAGACTCTCTGCACGCTGTATCTGGCTATTCACTACTGACTTCTTTCTTGAAGGAATTTGGTAGTTATCTGTAAGTGCAGAGGTTTCACATCAATTTGCATGCCAGAAATCTTGACAAGACATCTATATGAAGCAGGTTCTGATTCACCTGAGTATGTGCAGGTCGCTGGAAACTGTAGTCCAATTTGCACTTTAACAATAGGTAACACAATTAGCCTTTTCATAAGTTCTACAACAAAATGCAGGCCAGAGTATTTTAAATCAGGCCATTTCCATGGACCATGGCATATAGATTAGCTTGGCTTATAAATGTTTTTTAGCATTAACCTAAATGTCATTACACTTACTATCTTGTCAAGTAACTGTGGTGTAGGGAGGGAATTAATGCTAGTAAAATAAACTGGCACAAGAATGAAAGTAAAAAAACAGAACAAGATCCCCAAAACCACGCGAACAGGGACCAGTCACTGTACTGATCTTGAAAAGCGTCCATCAGGAATGGGGCTCTCAGAACTTATCATTGCCAGAAACATTCTCCTCATTCATGCATTTAAGTAGGCCAGATCAAACCCTGAGCCTACAACGACTTGTATGCAGCAGGTAGCTAGTAAATCCACTTTATGGAAATGTGTGGTGTTGCAGCAGAAGACCAATATTACTCTGGGATTGCCAAAAAACTTTCTTACATAAATTACCATATTCTAGTGAATCAACATCAGACAGCACTTAAAACATGAGTAGCCATTATGTCACATGAGTCACATAGATGAAGCACACATGAACTTCAATATGTCCAGCAAGCAAACTGTTGAGAGAAGAGTTTTTGAAAACAGTGTTAATGAAAGCTACAGGACATGAGAAGACAAGATTCATGGTAGTACTATCTTGTGTGGCAAAACCAGACAAAATTTAAGCTTATAGTCATTTCTAAAAGTAAAACTGTGCCTAAAATCATGCAGGTGTTTTTGACCCCATCTATGACAATAGTTGACTGGATGAAGAAAGAGTAAAGTTGTGCATTGATAAAATGTGACAGCCACCCTGGGGTCCTGTATAAAGAATGCACTTACGAGTATGCACTTACGAGTATGCACTATGTTCTGATCTGTCATACCCTATGGGTTAAGGGGTATTTGCGAAGTAATAAACCCCATATTCTTGTTATGCCAGGAGATTTAGTGGCTATATTTTGATCTTTAAATATGCGCCTCAGCAAACCATCCAAGGATTATGTTTGCACCAGTGGAATAGGTGATTGATTAAAAAAATGTTGAAATACAAATGCTGTCCTTCTCGGTGTTCGTTATTCTTCAAATTGTTGATAGTTTTAGTGCATAACCTGTCATTGGATCATTCAAACATGGCAGAATATCCAATTCAGTGAATGAAAATGAAGATGGTTTATTGTGGAGGGATGATTCTGTATCTGAAAGAGTCTCACCTTATCCAGGATTTGAACCCTTACAATGATGCCAGAACTAAAGTAATTGGGCTGACATTGGTGAACATAGCGGGTGGAGTTTTCCCAACCCTTGAGCAGCAGGAACATGCAGGAAAAGATTGGCTAGATTGAAAAAAAAAATCTGATTCTCAATATCGAGGAAAAGATTGTTCAATTTTCCTCTTTAACTAGCAAGATGAAAATCTCTCTAGCAAGCAACTCCTTATATCCATGCATTTGCATATTATTATTAACTAATTTTATCTCATTTTTATACATTTTGTAATTCTCCCATACACTGAAGAGACTAGATGGTACCAACTCTCAGTCCGAAAATCACAGGATTACCTGGTGAATGCATTTGCCATCATCTCATTACATGCTCCATGGATAGTGATTGCCTCCCCCTTCATCATCCAGTGGTAAGTGGTAAAAGACAATTCTCACCACATCACCATGGCCGATCTTGGACTAACTCATAACATTTCAAGACATTAATGCTATACTTTGGAGCTTACAGACAAGACACTGTACATTGCAATGTTCCTGCTAAGTTACTCTGGGCAGTGGGAAACACACACATTTCATGCACTGGCTCTAATGCAATGAGGGGTACGTTGGGTTTCAAGAGATCAATTATGTTAGGGGATTCTCTAGTCTGAGCTACAGACAGACGTTTCTGTGGCCAGCAGTGAAAAATCAGAATGGTGTGTTGCTTCCCTGGTGCCAGGATCAAGGATGTCTCAGAGAGGGTGCAGAATGTCCTCGAGGGGGAGATGGACCAGCAAGAGGTCATTGTCCACATTGGAACCAATAACATAGGAAGGGAAAAGGTTGAGATTCTGAAGAGTGATTACAGAGAGTTAGGCAGGAATTTAAAAAGGAGGTCCTCAAGAGTCGTGATATCTGAAATACTCCCAGTGCTACGAGCTAGTGAGGGCAGGAATAGGAGGATAGAGCAGATGAATGCATGGCTGAGGAGCTGGTGTATGGGAGAAGGATTCACATTTTTGGATCATTGGAATCTCTTTTGGGGTAGAAGTGACCTGTACAAGAAGGATGGATTGCACCTAAATTGGAAGGGGACTAATATACTGGCAGGGAAATTTGTAAGAACTGCTCAGGAGGATTTAAACTAGTAAGGTGGGGGAGTGGGACCCAGGGAGCTGGTGAGGAAAGAGATTAATTTGAGACTGGTACAGTTAAGAACAGAAGTGAGTCAAACAGTCAGGACAGGCAGGGACAAGGTAGGACTAATAAATTAAACTGCATTTATTTCAATGCAAGGGGCCTAATGGGGAAGGCAGATGAACTCAGGGCATGGTTAGGAACATGGGACTGGGATATCATAGCAATAACAGGAACATGACTGAGGAATGGACAGGACTGGCAGCTTAATGTTCCAGGATACAAATGCTACAGGAAGGATAGAAAGAGAGGAGGGGGAGTGCATTTTTGATAAGGGATAGCATTACAGCTGTGCTGAGGGAGGATATTCCCAGAAATACATCCAGGGAAGTTATTTGGGTGGAACTGAGAAATAAGAAAGGGATGATAACCTTATTGGGATTGTATTATA
>NC_057727.1:53373741-53399719 GCF_004010195.1 Chiloscyllium plagiosum | reverse complement strand
GAGGGAAATCAGGAGGGCAAAACAGGGACATGAGATAGCTTTGGCAAATAGAATTAAGGAGAATCTAAAGGGTTTTTACAAATATATTAAGGACAAAAGGGTAACTAGGGAAAGTATAGGTCCCCTCAAAGATCAGCAAGGCGGCCTTTGTGTGGAGCTGCAGAAAATTGGGGAGATACTAAACAAGTATTTTGCATCAGCATTTACTGTGGAAAAGGATATGGAAGACATAGAATCTAGGGAAATAGATGGTGACACCTTGCAAAATGTCCATATTACAGAGGAGGAAGTGCTGGATGTCTTGAAATGCATAAAGATGTTTAAATCCCCAGGACCTGATCAGGTGTACCCTATAACTCTGTGGGAAGCTAGAGAAGTGATTGCTGGGCATCTTGCTGAGATATTTGTATCATCGATAGTCACAGGTGAGGTGCCAGAAGACTGGAGGTTGGCTAACGTGGTGCCACTGTTTAAGAAGGGTGCTAAGGACAAGCCAAGGAACTATAGACCAGTGAGCCTGATGTCAGTGATGAGCAAGTTGTTGGAGGGAATCCTGAGGGACAGGATGTAGATGTACTTGGAAAGGCAAGGACTGATTAGGGACAGTCAACATGGCTTACTGCGGGAAATCATGTCTCACAAATTTGATTGAGTTTTTTGAAGTAACAAAGTACATTGATGAGCAGAGCAGTAGATGTGATCTATATGGACTTCAGTAAGGCGTTCGACATGGTTCCTCATGGGAGACTGATTAGCAAGGTTAGATTCTCATGGAGTACAGGCAGAACTAGCCATTTGGATACAGAATTGGCTCAAAGGTAGAAGACAGAGGGTGGTGGTGGAGGGTTGTTTTTCAGACTGTAGGCCTGTGACCAGTGGAGTGCCACAAGGATCGGTGCTTGGTCCTCTACTTTTTCTCATTTACATAAATGATTTGGTTGTGAGCTTAAGAGGAACAGTTAGTAAGTTTGCAGATGACACCAAAATTGGAGGTGTAGTGGACAGTGAAGAAGATTACCTCAGATTACAACAGGATCTTGACCACTGGGCTGAGAAGTGGCAGATGGAGTTTAATTCAGATAAATGCGAGGTGCTGCATTTTGGGAAAGCAAATCTTAGCAGGACTTATACACTTAATATTAAGCTCCTAGGGAGTGTTGCTGAACAAAGAGGCCTTGGAGTGCAGGTTCATAGCTCCTTAAAAGTGGAGTCGCAGGTAGATAGGATAGTGAAGAAGGCGTTTGGTATGCTTGCTTTTATTGGTCAGAGTATTGAGTGCAGGAGTTGGGAGGTCATGTTGTGGCTGTACAGGACACTGGTTAGGCCACTGTTGGAATATTGCATTCAATTGTGGTCTTCTTCCTATCGGAAAGATGTTGTGAAACTTGAAAGGGTTCCGAAAAGATTTACAAGGATGTTGCCAGGGTTGGAGGATCTGAGCTATAGGGAGAGGCTGAACAGACTGGGCCTGTTTTCCCTGGAGCGTCGGAGGCTGCGGGGTGACCTTATAGAGGTTTACAAAATCATGAGGGGCATGGATAGGATAATTAGACAAAGTCTTTTCCCTGGGGTCGGGGAGTCCAGAACTAGAGGGCATAGATTTAGGGTGAGAGGGGAAAGATATAAAAGAGATCGAAGGGGCAACTTTTTCATGCAGAGGGTGGTACATGTATGGAATGAGCTGCTAGAGGAAGTGGTGGAGGCTGGTATAATTGCAACATTTAAGAGGCATTTGGATGGGTATATGAACAGGAAGGGTTTGGAGGGATATGGGCCGGTGCTGGCAGGTGGGAATAGATTGTGTTGGGATATCTGGTCGGCATGGACAAGTTGGACCGAAGGGTCTGTTTCCGTGCTGTACATCTCTATGACTCTATGACTTGCACAATGTGCTTTTATTTCTCTTAGCTTGTTTTCATAACACCCACTCACTTTGTAATTATTTGGATTTTATTATGTCTAGCCCCGTGGTAACTTTTCACCAGGTTCCAGATGGAATACCCCAACTCATCAAACTTCCAGGAGAGAAAGAATGACTTGGCTCCATGTTTTTAAACACTTTGCACTTTGGTTGTTCACAATAAGTTTTTAGTTTACAAAGGATTGTTACCTTTGTGGATACCTTTTATCCTGGATGTACCAAATTCATGTTCTAAAAAAAGCCAATTTTTCCAGGCTTTTGTGAATTAATCAGAGTAATTTATTAGTTAACAAATGTGAGTAGATATAATTACACGTGTGCATAGCTTAGAAATAAGAAGTGAGTTCAAAAAGGATAAATGTCAACAGATATAAGGATCAATCTTTATGGATCATTTGTGAATAATAACCAGCTGCATGTTTTCGCAATTTCAGTGGATGTTATAGGTATCATTGACATTTGTAGTTGAACAGTTGATTCTGAGATTTTGGCTGGTTAAAATGGTGGCACTCAGAGCGAGAGTATGTTTTTTTCATTTCTTTACCTATGCTGCAGAAACTGTTCTCAAAGCTGCAATTTTACAGAACTCAACTGGCTGCATTAGGCCATTGGACCATTAGTGCACACACACACACACTGGTTGCAGCTCACTATTAATCTTAGGCTCTGTACTCTTCAAAGGGAAAAACACAAATATGTCTTTCACTCAGATTGCTGTGTTTTTAATTGTCATGGCAATAGGCTCAGATACTCCCACAAGATCACAGTTGATTTTATAGCCTAGTTTCTGCCTTGGAAGGTTCTTTGACATTGTGGGTGTGACCTTCTTGAGGCAGCTCCTGGACTTACGTTTGCATTCATGTTGGCTGTATCAGACCTCTTTCAAAAAAAAAGCACAAGGAATTAAAGGTTGATCTATTGATTGGTGAGCCCAGCTTATGCTCCGCTGTCATGACAATGCTGGTTTTTAGCACACAACCATTTCAATGAGAACTTACAGGCCCACAGCATTCCTGCCTTGCCTTGCCATTTAGCTGGCAGACAAAAAGACAGGGAGCTTGTCATGGTTCACGTTAGTGAACAGATATGTTAGTGTCAGGCACTGTGCTATGTCAATGGCTCTTCACCTAAATATTCATGCTCAAAGTTGGGGTGACATGGTGGCTTAGTGGTTAGCAATGCTACCTCACAGCGCCAGGGGCCCAGGTTCGCTTCCAGCCTTGAGCGACTATCTGTGTGGAGCTTGCGCGTTCTCCCCATGTCTGCATGGGTTTCCTCTGGCTGCTCCGGTTTCCTCCCACAGCCCAAAGATGTGGGTGAATTGGCCATGTTAAATTGCCCATAGTGTTAGGTGCAATAGTCTGGGGTAAATGGGTCTGGGTGGGTTACTCTTCGGTGCGGATTTGTTGGGCTGAAAGGCGTGTTTCCATGCTGTAAGGGGATCTAATCTTAAAAAACTGTCAAAGGGGAACAGTCCTTAGTGGCATCAAAACTATTTATGTTGCGTCAGGGTTTGCAAAAATATATGGTCAAGAGTATCATCTGCACCCAGTGTGTAGGGGTAGGGCATGGTCAGTCTGGAGATCTTTGTCTTTGCAGGTCAGGAGTTGGATCACAGCAGTCATGCAGGGCAAATCCAAACAATAAATCTGTCAGGAAGCTTTGGAGACCTCAGTCCAGGGGCTAGGCTGTTCTCATCTGGGGCAGTTCTCACATGGCCGTCAGCCACTGGGGACTTAGTAGATCTAAAATAACCTCTTATTCAATTACTCTTTTATAAACCCAGATGCAAATGTCTCTAATGTGTGGGTAAACTATTTTTCTTGGCTGGTAATTTCTGGCTGCTTAATGTTACAAAGGCAGCCCCAACTACAAGAAACACATCAGGACCCAGATTTTCAAATGTAGAAAGGCCAACTTCAAATATGTGTAGGAAGGCTAAGTCTTTACCAGTTTCCTCAGTTTTAGATTGGTCCCATTGTATTGGAAGTTGGTAAATGTAATCTTGCCGTTCTCCGAAGGAAAGGAGAGAAGCAAGTTAGCCTGTCAGAAATATCAGAGAAAATACTCCAGTATTTGGGACATAGTAGCAGGGCAAATAATTTTACAATGTGTTTCGTCAGAGTCAATGGAATTTGGAAGAATTAGCATTTCAATGAAACGTACAAAAATCTTAGACAATTTGACACGATAAATGCTGAGGGAAAGAGAAAGAGAGGACAGCAGATGATCGAAATCGGAGTCAAAGCTGGAAAAGCACAGCCGGTCAGGCAGCATCTGAGGAGCAGGAGAGTTGATGTTTTGAGCATAATGAAGAGCTTATGCTCGAAACATTGACTCTCCTGCTTCTCGGATGATAAATGCTGGGATGTGCTTGTGTTTGCTCTGGCTGACATGTCTAGGGTCAAGGAATGAGATGGGGAGAGGCTTTTTTCACATATAAGGGAATTAATCTTTGGAATTCTCAACTTAAGAAGGTTAT
The DNA here is from genome assembly GCF_004010195.1 of Chiloscyllium plagiosum. Classification (NCBI taxonomy): domain Eukaryota; kingdom Metazoa; phylum Chordata; class Chondrichthyes; order Orectolobiformes; family Hemiscylliidae; genus Chiloscyllium; species Chiloscyllium plagiosum. The sequence goes on along the minus strand of NC_057727.1, from coordinate 53,395,316 downwards.
GAAATGTTTAGTTGTGTGTATTTTCAAGACTGAGATCAACAAATATTTTGGCATTAAGAAAACTGTGGAAAATGGAGTTGAGACAACAGCATAATCTTGTTGAATAGTTACAGCATGCTTGAGGTATTTTGCCAGTTTCTCTTTCTTATGTTTTTAAACACTGAATTGAACACAAATTAAATCTCTTTAAAGAGGCATTTACAATACTCTAACATTCCAAAGCAAATTAAATAAATATACACTGAAGGTTGGGAAGACAGCCATAAATAATGACTTTAAACAAATTAGCAAATTGTCTGGTGATATAAAAGGAACATGAGCCTGCTCCATCTTGCTCCTTATTTCTTGATAATTGCCACCTCTCAAATCTGGGAACGTCTTCTTTTGTACTTTTTCCAGGTCTTCAATAATCTTTTCATAGCATGGAGACTGGATCTGTATTCAGCACAGCAATCTAAGTGTGATCCAATCAAACTTTTTTGTAAATTTAACATTGGCTTCCTGCATCTGAATAGTTTGCAATCATTACAGTCTCAGTAATTTGTATGGCAACAATGTACTTGCGTTTCCAGGTTTCATTTAGGTTTTTAACTTCCAAGAAATGAGACTTGTCTTATTTCTCTGTTCCAAATAAACCACCTCATAACTTTACCGCACTGAACTTTGTTTGCCGTATTATCTGACAACCAACTGGCTTGTTGACATCTTTTCTTGGGGGCAGCATTTCAATTATTAGCCGATAATTACAATTTGGTGCAAAGACTTTCCATTCACTGATTGCTGTTTCCATGTCTGGAGGTTTGAATACAGCTACAGTCAGATTTCTGCCAGTTGCTTCTGAGGACCAATATACCAAAGTAACTCTTCAGTGTAGTACCTGTGGCTCCAACCAGTACAGAATTTTCTCCGATACACATCAACTTCAGCTTTGCTCAGTTGTTCTAAGTGAATGGAAATACCTGACCACTTTTGCATGCCATACTCTTGTGAATTACCTCCCCCTTCCAGAAAATAGCAAGCTTCACCTCATCTTATTTGCAAACTAATTTGCTTTAACCTCTTAAATGCTGATATTACCATTATATAATCCAACACCAAGTTGGAATGTCAACAACAAAAAAAAATTATCCTACTATTTTCCTTCTGGGTAAGTGACTATAATTGCACAGAATATTCCAGAACTGTCTGTCAGTTTACTACAACAACATGCTTTTGTTTTTCAGTTGTTATCTGCTGACAGAAACATAGGTGTTTTCTAATCAACCCTGTTCAGAGATGTTATTATATATCTCTGAAGCAGACAGGACTTGAACTTGGTTCTCCTAACCCACAGGTAGGGATATTACCACAGCACTACAAGAACTCCCCAATAGAAAAGTACATATGGTTAATCAATCCGTTCAGTGATATTATTTTACACCTCTGCAGCAGATGGGACTTGAACTCCAGGTTTCTTGGATCAGAGGTAAGTATGCTACTGCTGTGCCACAATAGCCCGCTGGGAGAAAAAGTGCCCCCTGGTAGAAAAATTCCACAATGATGCTCAGCTGATAGTTTCGGTTGTAATCATTATAATAGCAAGATCTCTTTTCCTTGACAGCACAGGGGTACAACTTCTGGTTCTATATTCCATGCTCAGTATTTAACCTTGTACATTGATCTGCATTTACCATTTACTGTCCATTAGAACAAAAAAAATCAAAGTTCACATGCATTTGATTGGAATATTTAGCTATTTTAGTTCACGATTCAGCTTGGCATCGCCTTTTGCCTTGGAGCATAGGATACTGTTAACCAGATCATGGATTTAAGATATATTAAATTACTATAGATTCCAAAGCTATCATTTGAGGGTATCCCTTTGTGTAATTAGTTTCTACTCTAAGAAATCAATATTGTTGGCCATTGTTTCTTGTTTTTAAGTCAATTTTCAATGTGCTGTCCAGCTCTCCTCTTATTCCTTTACCATTGCCATTAAATGTGAATGTGAACCCTTATCTAAAGATTTATAAAATTTCAAGTGTGTAATACCAGCTTTATTTCACCTTTTCACTTCAGTTATATCATTGGCAATGTCAAACAAACCAAATTATGCATGATCCTCCTTCCCTGTATTCAGGCTGGTTACTGGAGAAAGTGAGGTCTGCAGATGCTGGAGATCAAAGTTGAAACTTTATTGCTGGAACAGCACAGCAGGTCAGGCAGCATCCAGGGAACAGGAGATTCGACGTTTCGGGCACAGGCCCTTCTTCAGGCTGGTTACTCTCTTATGAAGTAAAAGTTCATGAGGGAAAAGTTCTCTATCATGTACAGAAGCTGCCTTGCAGATGTTCAATTTCTCAAATGGCCGTGCCGGGGGGCAAACTGCTCAAGAGGATTCGGAGATGGACAACAAAACCTTACCAGCACTATCCACATCTCATGACAGAGTTTTAAAAAAAAGTAGTTATACTTCTCTAAATATACCCGAAAATTATCTCAAGCTATTTCCCTGCAACTGGTGTTAAACATACTGGTCTGTTCTCTCCAGATAAATTGCCTGAATCCTTTTGAAATAACTTTTGGGTTTTCATTTTTGATGCGAGATGGCAGGCTGTCCGATGTTTATTACACAGAGCTAACCTTTATTTCCAACTGGTCGGGACTGATGCGACCATTTATTACAAACTTGACTGGTCTATGTATGCTTGTGTATGATGTTATCAGACCTGTGAACAGTGACAGTAAAAAGCACATCTTCCTAATAATGGGTACCAGGTGTTCTTTCATTTTGTGTGAAAGACGGTCATAATTCAGGTGCTTTATGACACTGCCAAGTTATGGCTGTGTTACATCCATGAAAGGCTTTGCCATAATTCACTGCCATCAGTGAGACACCGTCTATTCAGCAATGTTATATGGAAAATGACATCGTTTTCCAGCTTGGGGCAGATGGCAATGTGACAAGAGAATTTCCAAATGGCTGGAAAATAAATGACTCTGTTAATAGCAGGGGCCTTGCCTTGCACTGATAAGTCACTGAAGAGGAAGACTGATGAGGCTAATTGTTAATCTCCCACTCAGGCTTGCAGTAAATGACAGGAGCAGTTAACTGACATTGGAAGCAGCACCACACAGAATGTTAACACCACCAGTTCAGATCTTAACACTGACCTTGCTGCTGATCACTAAATCACACCCTTGATGCATGAATTAAGCTTGTGGAGGAACTGAGAACTTAGTGACCTGTTGTCATTATCTTAGCTTGAGCACAAAACAAGATTCTCTGAGGTTACGGATGACTGATTCATCCAATATCTGAGGTCAGTCATTTGGGAAGGCAGAAGTTGAGGGTAGAATTTCTCTTGAGTGCACTGTGCTTATACAGATTTTCTAACTTTAAGGTCACCAAACTTGGAATTTCATTCGGTTTGAAGTTTCTTACTGGAAGTGGAGCTGGGTAAAGAATAATTTTGTACTAAGGGTTAAAGTTCCCACTCCTTCGATCATCATTGGAGAAACAGTGAATTGGGGTTAATGTCATTGCATTAGTAATCCAGAAACCCTGCTTTATGTTCTGGGGCATGACTTCATGGCTCACCAATTAAATTCAATTAAAAATCTGGAATTAAAACAAAAAAGCTAAGATTTTTGTGATACAGTAGCAGTGTCCCTGTCTGTGAGCCAGGAGACCCAGGTTGAAGCCTCACCTGCTCCAGCGGTATGTAAAACAATATCTCAGGATAGACTGATTAAAAAATGTCTTAAAACAAAAAAAACCCTTTTATCAATTGTTAAAAACAGAAAAAAAAATCTGTGTCTGATTCACTAGTGTTCTTTATTGAAGAAAAATCTGCCAACCTTACCTGGTCTGGGTTACACATGACACCAGACCCAAAGCATTGTGGTTGATTCCTAATAGCTCTCTGAAATGGCCAAGCAAACCATTCAGTTCAAGAGCAATTAATATTGGCAACATCCACATCCCAGGGACCAGAATTTAAATAGACCCATTGAAGTCTGGGGTGAGTTATGAAAGAAACTCATCCGTATGAAAGTTATTTTTTTCTGATCTCAATTCCAAGGAAAAATTATAATGTCTTTAATAGCAACGTAACTTGGCCTATTCACAATCATGTGTTAAATGGCACCTAGTTTAAGACAAAAACCTCTTCTCATTAGAGTACAAATGGTTGTCCTTGACAGCACTAGATCAATAAGGTCTTTAGATCTCAACCTAAAAGGAAGGTGGTGGCAGAAAATTATCACAATGTATCTTTCAACAAGGTGACTCCAGAGAGCATCCATTATACTGCAGGAATCCTGTCCCCAGGGGATTAGCCTGATCATTTTGATTATTAGTCCAGTGACATTGCCACTAATCCATCCTCTCCTTGGATTTGAGATAGGCTCTCCTTTGGATGACCCAGTCGATTTAAGGTATTTTAAATTAACCCGTTCAGAGCTCTAATTATATATCTCGGCAGCAGGTGGGACCTGAAACTGGGCCTCCTGGCCTCAAGTTAGAGACACTACCACCGCACCCAAGAGCCCTTTCCCAGTAAATTCAATTGTACCCTATTGGATTGATTTCAGCAGAGGCCTTTGATTCCCAACAATTTGAATGTCTCCTTTTGTTCCCCCTTAAGATAAGGGAATGGTTTCAATCTACAATAGAAGTCAGGTGACTTGGGCGGTGGGGCACCTTTTGCATCCAGTTTTAAAATTCAGATTTATTGACTGCAATTTCATTACCGAAGAGCATGACACAAGGGATATTCGAATACCCCTGACCTCGTTTATGGATTCCTTTGCCTTTCCAATTCCACGATTCAAATATAGATTTAAGCACAGAACCTGGCCTGTTCCTTCACCTATGCTATTTACTAATATCGCACCAGATCCTGATTGCTTCTGTTTTAAATCAATCCCGGACAAATGTTGTTACATCTCATTGGGATGGAAGACTAGAAATCAATCCCTGGGTCTCCTGGAGTCATAGCAAAAGTTAGTGATTTCAGAAGTTCCTCAATTTATCTGAGTTTTATACCCAGGTTGACAGAAAACATGGCTCAGATTGCTGCACATAATTACTATTCATTAAAAATGAATAAACTCATGGTACAAGTAAACAATTGGTATATAACTCTACTGTTAAAATCTAACACATCTATAAATGTCCCCTGTGCGCGCACACGCACATACAGGCAGACTCAAAGAAAATACAGGTGTAACGGATGGAGGGGAAGACTGGGAAGGCAGGTCAGTGATCTCTGTCCATAGCGTTTGTTGAGATAATACTTTTTTTGATCAGAATGCTGCTTCTCTGACTTCATTCTCTCAGACTTGCATTTGTTTGCAGGAGGCAGAGTGATGAGTTCATAGTTATAAAGTTCTCAGCCCATGTAATTAACTGTCACAGCTTGCAGCAACTGATGAGCGGAAATGAACTGGCTATCTGCAGGCTTGAGATGTGTTTTTTTTAATGACAAAGCAGAAACAATTCTTTCCCTTCCAGAGGTCCAATAGTTTCTGACCCGAATATTAATACTGCAAGCTGTTAACCTGTTTGGAAGTCAATTACATAGTTGTTGGTAGTCAGAAGGCTTTTATCACCTTGTCACTAGCTCACAGACTAATCAGGAACGTTTTGTCAGCCAGATCTCCATTCGTACATAGTCCCCAGCTCTTGCCCATCCATAACTAGACATCGCCCCCCTCCCCCCGCCTTTAAATGCACATCACATACAACGAGTGTCAATTATCTTGCTTTTAAAAAGTGCAGCAATCATTTGCTTTTAGTTCGAACACTTTCCCAGTTCAGTCCCCCATCCAAAATACAGAAAAAAATAACAAGATCCAGCCTTTCCACCAGGCAGACCAATTGTTTTTCTCTCCGTTCATCTTTCCTTGATGCAGGATCCAATTACGAGTGTGGTAGAGGGAAAAAATACCGGCTTCAAAAAGTGCCTGATGCTGTAAGACAGTCAGGCACTTATTCTATCAATATCTGAATTCTACTGGCGAGTAAGCAGCATGCAAATAACTGAGAAAAGAAGCATTAGTTCAATTCTTGCTTTTAAGCCAAAGTACCAAAATCCTCCCAAACATGTACTAATATTAATGCTAAATGATCACAGTATTTCAACTAATCTACATGTTCCTCCATCTAATATTTCATGATTCACTCCATGAAACAGACAATAGGCCATTGGCAATCTTCAGCAACCACATTGAAACTTTATCCCTGCACACAATAGTAAGATTAATTCTTTTGAAGCAAAGTGGTGGTTTCAAATGTCTCTGGTGATGTTTCAAAATTTTATACCTGACCTATAAAACTGCAGTCAAGTATCAGTTTGTGTAACACGAATAGGCTGATACATTCGTCTTTTCTGACACCTATGTTTCCTAACAATTTATTGATATCTGCAGATTCTGACTAGACTCTGGCTCATTGAATGGAATTGTCTGTGTCATCCTGGAGATTTCAGAAGTAATTAATTGGGCAAGAGGCAAAAATTCAGTTTCCCAATGACTGGTTAAAGCTTTGCAAATAAATTTGCAGAACCTTTCAAGCAGGTCAGCCTTATTTGCATTCATTAGCCCTAGCCCTCTGGACTTGGAATAGCCTTCCTAGCAAAAGTTGGAAACAAGTGTGCTTACAAAATCAACTACAAGGCATGTGCCTGAAAGATATCATCCGTCAAGCCACAGTGAGTACACTGATTGGGGGCAGATGTTCGCAGGTAAAGGGACGGCTGGAAAATGGGATGCCTTCAGAAATGAGATGACAAGAATCCAGAGAAAGTATATTCCTGTCAGGGTGAAAGGAAAGGCTGGGAGGTATAGGGAGTGCTGGATGATTAAAGATATTGAGGGTTTGGTTAAGAAAAAGAAGGAAGCATATGTCAGGTATAGACAGGATAGATCGAGTGAATCCTTAGAAGAGTATAAAGGAAGTAGGAGTATACTTAAGAGGGAAATCAGGAGGGCAAAAAGGGGACATGAGATAGCTTTGGCAAATAGAAAGGTGGCCTTTGTGTGGAGCCTCAGAAAATGGGGGAGATACAAAATGATATTTTGCATCAGTATTTACTGTGGAAAATGATATGGAAGATATAGACTGTAGGGAAATAGATGGTGACATCTTGCAAAATGTCCATATTACAGAGGAGGAAGTGCTGGATGTCTTGAAATGGGTAAAGGTGGATAAATCCCCAGGACCTGATCAGGTGTACCTGAGAACTCTGTGGGAAACTAGAGAAGTGATTGCTGGGCCTTTTGCTGAGATATTTGTATCATCGATAGTCACAGGTGAGGTGCCGGAAGACTGGAGGTTGGCAAACGTGGTGCCACTATTTAAGAAGGGCAGTAAAGACATGCCAGGGAACTATAGACCGGTGACTCCTCGATGCTGCCTGAATTACTATGCTCTTCCAGCACCATTGATCCAGAATCTGGTTTCCAGCATCTGCAGTCCATTGTTTTTACCTTATAGACCGGTGAGCCTGACCTCAGTGGTGGGCAAGTTGTTGGAGGGAATCCTGAGGGACAGGATGTACATGTATTTGGAAAGGCAAGGACTGATTCGGGATAGTCAACATGGCTTTGTGCGTGGGAAATCATGTCTAACAAACTTGATTGAGTTTCTTTGAAGAAATAACAAAGAGGATTGATGAGGGTAGAGTGGTAGATGTGATCTATATGGACTTCAGTAAGGCATTTGACAAGGTTCCCCATGGGAGATTGGTTAGCAAGGTTAGATCTCATGGAATACAGGGAGAACTAACCATTTGGATACAGAACTGGCTCAAAAGTAGAAGACAGAGGGTGGTGGTGGAGGGTTGTTTTTCAGACTGGAGGCTTGTGACCAGTGGAGTGCCACAAGGATCAGTGCTGGGTCCGCTGATTTTCATCATTTATATAAATGATTTGGATTTGAACATAGGAGGTATAGTTAGTAAGTTTGCAGTTGACACCAAAATTGCAGGTGTAGTGGATACCTCAGAGTAAGGTTACCTCAGAGTACAATGGCCCATCTGATCAAGATCCCAATGGGCTGAGAAGTGGCAGATGGAGTTTAGAGCAGGACTTATACACTTAATGGTGAAAGTTTGTTTAGCAACACTCCCCAGAAGAGACCTTGGAGTGTGGGTTCATAATTCCTTGATAGAGTTGCATGTAGATAGGATAATGAAGGAGGCGTTTGGTGTGAAACTTGAAAGGGTTCAGAAAAGATTTGCAATGGTGTTGCCAGGTTTAAAGAGTTTGACCTATAGGGATAGACAGAATAGGCTGGGGCTATTTTCCCTGGAGTGTCGGAGACTGAGTGATTTATAGAGGTTTTTAAAATCACGAGGAGGTTGGATAGGATAAATAGATAAGATCTTTTCCCTGGGGAGGGGGGGGGGGTGAGTCCAGAACTTGAAGATATAAGTTTAGGGTGAAAGGGGAAAGATTTAAAAGGGACTTAAGGGGTAACATTTTCACGAGGATGGTGTGTGTATGGAATGAGCTGCCAGGGGAAGTGGTGGAGACTCGTACAATTGCAACATTTAAATGGCATCTGGATTGGTATATGAACAGGAAAGGTTGAGAAGGATATGGGCTGGGTGACTTTATTAGGTTGGGATAACTGGCTGGGATGGATGGGTTGGACTGAAGGGTCTGTTTCCATTGGTACATCTCTGTGACTCTATGATAGTGGGCTGATTATGCAGGAGCTGTTGCATGTTGTAGTTCCTTTGACTTTTTAAATGTAAACCCTGGTAAATGTTTAAGAGGCAGTCCCACTATGATGCTAGTAGTGCTACATGGAAAACTGAAATGAAGTGACAGTCATTAATTGCACATGAAACATGTGATGGAGCTGCTTGGTTCCCAATTGCTTGTGTTGTAGTGCTCTAAAGTGGTAACTAACGATGCTAACTCGCACTCAAAGGAACCCATATCTCAGCAAGATGGCGGCAGAGTAGGACACTCCACCCGGAGCTCCTCTGCTCTGCATCTTCTTTTTTGTTTCTTTTTAGCAGTTCTGGAGCAGTGTGCCAGGAAACGGTTGCTGAGTAGGGCGAGGGAAAACCCAAATCCTGGAGCAGGGCGAGGGGGAATCCCGGGTCCCGGAGCAGTGCAAGGAAAAACCCAAATCCCGGATCAGTGCACCTTCCCTTGGTGCAGCTGAGTGCCTGTGTAGAGAGGACTGGAGGCTTGGATCAGAGCGGGACAGTTGTTGGAATGGGGCCTGGTGTAGGCGGTCAGACCACTTGCTGAGCTGCTGCTATTTGAAACTCTTTATTGGACTGTAATGTTAACCCTTTAACCATGTTATAACTATCTTATTTCTAACTTATCTTTTTGACGCTGTAAGTAATGCTATTACCTTTCCTTTTATTCCTCTTTTGTATTCAAAATCTGTACCTTGGTACTTGTACCTAAGATGGCGCCATTAGAAGCAGTTGTTGTAAAAGCTTTTCATTGTACTCCTGTACTGGGGTGCACTGACAATAAAGGATATCCTATTCCAATGCATTGGATAGACTGTGGTACATAACCTGGCAAAGTGCAGCAGACCATCAATCCTCCTGTGGGTCTGGAGGCGGCTTTTCTTGAGCAGTCCATGAACCTCATCACCTCTGAAAGGTTGCCTTTATCAATCAACAATGCTCTCTGTTGTCAACCAGAGGGAAAATAACTTCGCTTCTTTCATGAGCAATCCTCACGGGAACCTATGGGAAAGCATGGAGCTATCTTTTGGCATGTTTCCAGCATCTTCAGGGGGGATGAGAGTAGGCATCAAATCCTTAAAATGTGGCATTTTGCCCATGAATGATGATGTAATGAAATGAATGGAATTGTGTGGGAAAGTAGAACTTGACCCCGAGTTTCATACCCACCTCCAATACCCGATCTCAAACCAAAACAAATTCCAGCCATTGTTTCAGCACCATTCCCTCCCACCCAGAACTGCTTGTTCCACTCTGTCTTTTCAGTCCCTGTCTAAACTCTGGACACATGTTGATGTTAGATTTAATCTGGGAATTTCCCGATTCTCCATTTTCTAATTTTGGCTGAAAATGTTTATTATGCAATTTGACATTGAAATGACGTAGAGTTCTGCATGCAGTTTAGGTCTCTAAAATCTGAGTTAAGTCAAACTTTGTGCATATTTCCTCAATCTATGGAAGTCTTCTTAATCACTTTCATTGAAATGATCTGCGAGTAAAACAAAAATGGCACCTACAGTGTGGAAACCGGCCCTTCGGCCCAACATGTCCACACCGACCCTCTGAGGAGTAACCCACCCAATCCCATTTTCCTCTGACTAATGCACCTAACACTATGAGCAATTTAGCATGGCCAATGCACCTTGACCTACACATCTTTGGACTGTGGGAGGAAACCAGAGCACCCAGAGGAAACCCGTACAGATGCAGGGAGAATGCGCAAACTCCACACAGACAGTCGCCTGAGGCTGGAATGGAACCTGGGATTCTGGTGCTCTGAGGTAGCAGTGCTAACCACTGAGCTACCCATAATCCTTTGGTCTTCCATCCCTTGTTTACCATTTTCCAGACACGTTATAAATCTCATCAAGTGATGCGGTCTTGTTCAAAAGCAACTAAACTTTGCTTAGAAAAAACCTTGTTGACATTGAGAGGAAAGCCAATGTCAATGTTCTCTTTGTTTGCAGGGATTGGGAGACAAGGGAGAAGCAAAATTCAGAGGCCTGGAACTGAATAGAATAGGATAGAACAGAAATTTATTATCATGTGCCCTTTACCTGAAAAATACAGTGAAAAACTTTATAAGTCACCCCACCACTGCACCTACATCAGTGACAGAAGTCATATGTAATAATTAAAAAAAAGTAAAATTCAGACAAAGTTCATCACAGTTCAGTTAATGGCTCCTGGGCTCAGTGAAAGCTGATTAAGGAACGATGGAATACCTTGAATGTTGCTGCTGAAACAAAGGTTGAAAGAAAGAAAGCTAGATGAGTTTATATTTATTTGAGTTGTTATGGACCAGGCCAGACCCCCTCAAAACATTTCAAGGAAGTATCCCGGACTCTAACTTTGTTTGTTGTTTCAAACAGGTGTAACGTGGATATTCCAGGAGGGCTGCAGCTGGTCAAACCACTTAGTTTTAAACAAAACAGAATTTATTTACAAGATTACCAAATAAAACACCAACAGAACAGAACACAGAATAACTTAACCTATCTGAAAACGGATCATCCCATCTGTTGCAACAATCCCCATAAACACCCCTTTGCACAAAAGGCAAAATCAAACTGGGTCTTACAGGAGAGAAGTCAGAGAGTGGATGGCTTCTTTGGGTCCAGCAGCTTCTGAACTGCCTGACTGCCTTTAGTGAATTGCCAGACCAGAGGAAAACTGAGCCAGGAGAACTGGCCACATCCCTTTCATTGTACGTGTTTTTTAAAAAAAACTTAAAAGCCTTTTGCCTGAGGCAGTGTCTGTTAGCTATAATCAAACTGGCCCTACATCCCTTCAACCCCAGACTTTTCAGAGTTTGTGTCTTTTAGGACCTCCTTTTTAAAAAAAAAGACAGCATAACTTTGTTAAAGGAGTCGCATTGACACAGACTACAGTGTGATGCAGTTCCCTCCCAGATAAGAATATGACCTGTTTTTCTCTCTGTTCAATTTTGCAACTCTCTAGCTTCAGATACTCTCTGCCTGGTCTTACAGTACTGACTTTGACAGTATGAAACTAGATAGTCAGAGGTATATTCAGACAGTGCAAGTGCAGTCCTTTTCTGATGTTGACATACCTTAAATGATTTATTCGCTAAAAGCCAAAGTCCCAAACTTCCTATGGGAGTTAATTATCTATCAGTAAGGTCAATTCCTATTTAACTGTGCACTTTCCAGTTTCATATACAAAATTATTATCCACTTTTCATGTTTCAGCAACTCAAGGAACAACATACATTAAGTCTGGCACCTTTGACCTCTCAATTTTCCTGACCAATTGCTAAACTGTTAGGTTGTCTGCCAATGATGACTAATCACAGCTTTGCCAGAATATCCAGGTGTCTTTCAATGCAATGTATGTCAGGGCACGCATGATGGTATCAAAAAGGCAACAGCTCCATTAGCAAAAAAAAAAGGTTCATTGGAAAACAAAGGCAGGGAAAGTCATTGTCAGCTGCAGTAAACAGTTGGACAGATGGTTGGAACATTATGTTGTGTTGTACCCTAGGGAGAGTACTGTCACTGAGGAAACACTGGACACCATTCAAAAACTGATGGCCATGACAGAGCGAGATACTGAAACCCACTGGAGGAGTTCAACAAAGCTATTGGTTCACTTTCTCTGGGCAAAGCTCCAGGTACTGATGCTATGTCATCTGAGCTATTAAGTGCAGCAAACCATCACTCCTGCAGCATCTGCATAAACTCTTCTATCTGTGCCAGAGGCTGGGGGCAGTGCTCCAGCAAATGTGCGATGCAAAGATTTTGATTCTGTACAAGAACAAGTGTCACTCAGCCTTTGTAACAGTTATCAAGTTATCGTTCTGCTGAGCATCGTAGGAATAGTAGTGCCCGTGCCCTTGTCAGTCTACAGATTCTGTCTGAAACCATCAATCCCCATATCCAAATGTGGCTTTAGAACTGGAAGGTTTGCAATTGATTTGATCTTCTCAGTCTTGCAGCTATAAGAAAAATACCACAGTCAAAGGAGAGCACTATATATTCTCTCCATTGATTTCAGGAATTGAGTTAATTAGCAAACAGGTTCCCTGAAGCCAATTTAGCTGTCTTTAAGTACAGGATTCTTGGGACCTTCCTGCCATGTAGTGGTAGCATCCCTACCCCTGGACTCGAGGCCTGGGTTCAAGTCCCACCAGCTTCAGAGGTGTGTAAGAATATGTCCAATAAGTTTGATTAGAAAGATAGCTAAATTTAAAAAAAAAATCTTTAGTACATTTAAGACAATCAGTACTTGAAGGAAATTGATTACAAACCTAGAGTTTGGTGAGTGGGGAGTTTGGAGGGTTAACTATATTCTTAAATTTTGTTATTAGAATTTAATCTGTGATCATTAAATTACTGTATGGAATTTTGGTTTCCTTATGTAAGGAAGGATATAAATGTGATTAATGGGGTATACAGGAGGTCGATTAGATTGATACCTTGAATGAGTGCATTGTCTTATGAAGATAGATGAGACAAGCAAAGCTTGTTTTCATGGAGTTTAGAAGAATGAGTGGTGACCAGATTGAAGTGCATAAGATGCTGAATAGTCTTGATAAAGTGAACATGGAATGGATGTTTCCTCTTGTGTGTGAGTGCAGAACTAGAAGGCACTGCTTTAATACTAGAGGTTGTCCTTTTAAGGCTGAGATGAAGAGCATCTTTTTCCTCACAGAAGATTTTGCTACTTGGGAACCCTCTGCCTCAGGAGGTTTGTATACTGAATATTTTGAAAGCGGGCTGGCTAGATTTTTGTTTGGTAGAGATTATTAGGGTTAGATGGGAATGTGGATTTAGAATCCATAGAATCCTTACAATGTGGAAACAGGCCATTTGGCCCAACAGGTCCACACTGACCCTCCGAAGAGCAACCCACCCAGACCCATTCTCCTACCCTAACCTGCACACTATGGGCAATTTAGGATGGCCAATTCACCTGACCTGCACACCTTTGGAATGTGGGAGGAAACCACAGCACCCAAAGGAAACCCACACAGATACAGGGAGGATGTGCAAACTCTACACAGATTTTTGTCCGAGGCTGGAATTGAACCCAGGTCCTTGGTGCTGTGAGGCAGCAGTGCTATCACTGAGCCACCATGCTGTGGCAGATTTGAAAGACAAACAGGGCAACCATATTCATGTTGAATGGCACAGCAGGCTTGAGGGGCTGAGTGGTGTATGACTGCTCATATATGGTATGTTCGTAACAGACAATCCAACAATGTGAGCAAAAGAATTCTATTTAAGCTCGTGCAGAAAATTGATTGTCAACAGAAGACATTCAATGTGATCTTTATGGTAATATGATGGACAGGGCAGCATCAGAACACTTTAAGATCTGCACTGTGATGAAATAGAGTTGTTTTCTGGTACTGACACTCTTTGACATGTTTGTATTTTTATTGTTTTGCCTTTATGCAAACTACAGAAGGTGTCTTACCTATGAACCAGATCTGATGGAACACTGTTCAGCCTTGTTCACCTAAGATCGAAGAGAATGTTGTGCTAAGTCATCATCAGAGATTTATTCTTACTAAAGAACACCATAAAAAAAAACCTACTTTCTCAAGCTAGCAAAGATTTTGGTTTGACCATCACTATCAGGAAGACAAATAGCATCTAACAAGACATTGCCATTTCTCAGCACTCACAATGAATGGTGTTTTTGGAACCACATACCTACACTATGCAATGACAAGCAATTTAGTGCTGAAATCAATAAACACTGTTTGCAAAATCTGCAGTTGTTTCAGTCATGAGTGAGTGAGGAACAACAACAACCTGACTGAGAACACAACTGGAGCCTACTTCCTTAATAATGGTGAGTCAGACTTGGCCAACATTTGTTATAGGCAGGAGAAATAGTGAAACAATTTTCACCTTTTCTGACCCAGAAATAGTCTTTGGCACATCTGAGCAGGTCAAGATTGTGAATGCAGTGGTCCTGAAATGTGGTAATTCCATCAGCATGCTCTCACTGTTGAGCCAATGTTATCTGTGTTAACATGACCATGTCCATTGGATAGATAACTGCAGTATAGCAAATGTCTTTTGTACAGTGAATTTGCTGCGTGATCACACTTTCTGGATGTACAAACCACTGCTGTGAGTGTAAAATGAAGACGATGGTCATTAACATTAACAACTCAAAGACAATTACTGATGCCCGGGACCTTGAGTTGAAGTTGTACAAGATGTTGGTGAGGCCACTTCTGGAGTACTGCATCCAGCTCTGGTCCCCCGTTACAGGAAGGATATTATTAAGCTGGAAAGGGTTCAGAAGAGATTTACCAGGAAGGTGCTGGAAGTGGAGGGTTATAAAGAGAGGCTGGATAGGCTGGGACTTTTTCGCTGGAGTGTAGGAGGTTTAGTGGTGAATTTATAGAGGTTTATAAAATCATGAGGGAAATAGAAAAGGTGAATGGCAAATGCATTTTACCTAGGGTGGGGGATTTCAACATATTTTTAAGGTGAGAGGAGAAAGAATTAAACTAGACATTGGGGCAGATTTTTTTGTAGAGAGTGGGTTGTGTGTAGAATGAACTTCGAGACCCAAGTGATGGATATGGGTATAATTGCAACATTTAAAGTACACTGGATAAGTACACAAATAAGAAATATTTGGAGGGATATGGGCCAAGTGCAAGCAAGTGGGGCTAGCTTAGTTTGGGATTAAGGTCGGTGTGGACTCGTTGGACCAAACGGTCTGTTTCTGTGCTCTATGATTCTATGACTATATGACCTCTGGAGGCTGACTGTTTGGAATACTATTAGCAGTGTGAGCAGAAGCAACAAGCACAGCAAAACAAGAATCTAAAGAAAACAAATGTCATTGAACTATATATCTTTTCATCCCATTATCTTCCTCTGCAGCAAATGCAGCAGAGAATGAAATGTCAGAGTGAGGCTCCTGAACCACACCAAGTGATGATTTACACAGAATTAACAATAGAGGAACCTCGATTATCCAGCCTCGATTATCCAGCATTCAAATATCCAAATATCAGATTATCCAGCAAGATCGCAAGGTCCCTATGTTATCTGGCATTTGATTATCCAGAATTCGATTACCCAAACGAAATACTGCCCACCAGTGCCCTTTGGGTAAATTGAAGTTTCTCTGTATCAGGGTGCAAACCATTATATATGCAAGGCTGCCACCAGTAATTAACATAAACATCAAAGATTAATTTCTTCACTCCCTCAATTTGGCAAATGTTAACCTACGTGGAACAGTTTAATATCCAAATTTTCAGTGTCTAGTCCAATCAAAGTCAAAAATCCAGTCTGTAAACCCTTCCAACAGTTATGAGATATTTACAATTAAAACCGTGCTGTTGCCAGTTACTAAAGAAAAGACAGGTCACCCTTTGCTTTGCTGAAGGGAGGTTGAATTTGTATCAAAACTGAATATCCATTTACCACTGTAAACAAGTGACATTTCCTAATTTTGAATTGAAGCCAAACGGCATGTAGATCTTTTATACTCCTTTCTCTTCTGTGATCCTTTAATCCTAAGAACTATATCTAACTCCTTCTTGAAAACGTTCAATGCTTTGACCTCAAAGCTTTTCTGTGGCAGAGAATTCACTCTCCGGGTGAATACATTTCTTCTCCATCTCAGTCCTAATTGGCCTACCCCATATCCTTAAATTGTGATTTACAGAGTTCTGAGCAATGTGATGTTTTAATGTATTTCAGTCTGTCGTAGCTGCTTTAGTATTTAATGTTATCCCGGTTAACATTAAATACTTCAGAAAGATGTATCACATGGAACTGTGAAATATTCATCATCACAGCCTGAAATAATTGTTACTGCTGAAAAAGGAGTATCTATGCACATTTATTTAACTGCACTCATCTCATTAATAGCTGATTCAGTGGCTGAGAGATGCTTAATATCTGCTGTATAAAAATATAATTTCACTGGAAGGAAGAAAAAACTCTGCCCTGGTAACAGTGATGGCTGCTCTCATTCACTGAATGAATGCAAGGTACTGCGTGGAGAGTGAGAGAACAGTTTGTGTTAGAAAAGCTGATAAACAATTGATTGCACATTCTGTACAGTCTGGACAAATTGGTGCAAGGCTTAATCAAAGGTTATGATTATTACTCTTCCAAGTACAGTGCTGTTTGGCAAATTGATGTGCCATTTTAATATCATAGTTACTGTTCCAACAATCTTTCCACTTAAATTAGGTTTGCTTAATGGTAAAGATCTTTCTTTTCGATGTGTACCAGTAACTGAGTTCCAACCTGGACAGATAGTGTTATTTCAAAAACAGGCATTAGTGAGTTGAGAATAATGGATCTAACCTATACTGAAGTAAGAGAGTGATAAGGCATTATTACCTCTCTATTCCTTTAATGACAAAAACTATTGCAGAAGTACTTCCTATTAAAGGATGTTACTGAGTCTGGAGGTTTTGCATTATAAGGAGAAGTTGGATGGGCTGGGACTTTTTTCCTTGGAATGGAGGAGCCTCAAGGGTGACATTATAGAGGTTTATAAAATCATGAGGGTGATAGCCAAGGTGGGGTAGGGGAGTTCAAAACTAGAAGTCATATGTTTAAGGTAAGAGGGGAAAGATTTAAAAGGGACCTGAGGGGCAGCTTTTTCACACAGAGGGTGGTGCATGTCCAGGTTGGGCTGCCAGAGGAAGTGGTAGAGGTGGGTACAAGTATACCATTTAAAAACCATTTAGATAGGTACATTGGTAGGAAAGATTTGGAGCGATATGGGCCAAACACAGGCAAATGGGACTAGCTTAGTTTGTGAAACGTGGTCAGCTTAGACGAGTTGGATGGAAGGGTCTGTTTCCATGCTGTATGACTCTATAAATGGGGAGGGGTCTGTTGACCGGATAACTGGTTTGTGATGCAGAGTGATGCCAACAATACAAGTTGAATTCACACACCAACTGAGGTCACCATGAAGATCCTGCCTTCTCAACGTCTCTCCTCATCTGAGCTGTGGTGATCCTCATGTTAAACCACCAAGCATCTCTCCTCTTCCTCTCTCTCTCTCTCTCTCTCTGTGAGAGCAGCTCTGTGGTCCTCTGGAACTATAGCAAGTTTGCTTTACATTTGCTGTCTATTAGATAATTACAATAATGAAAAGAAAATCTTCTGTTGATAAAAAAGCCAGTTATTCTTTTTAGAAGATGCTTTGATCTCTGTAAGAGAACCTTTTCAATAAATGCTGGTTTAGCCAGCAATGCTTGCAACCAATGAATGAATATATATGCAAACAAGTTTTAAAATGTGGCCAAGGAATTGATACCAAAGATTCATTAACTCTTTGAATGTCAAGACCTCTGTGGCTCCAAATAGACATTGTGACTTTTATCTTGCAATGCACACAACATCCACTTATTTACCTGATCTTTAGCAGACAGAGTGCTGGTAGGAGAACTTCAATTAGTTTCTGTTCCCCATGGTAGTAAGGAGGAAATCAGCACAACTTCTGACTCCTGATGACGGATAAATCAGTAAGTTATTGGAAGTTTTTAACCATATTCACAAACCCTGAACTCCCAACAGGGCGCTGCACATGAAAGAAATGCTGGATTAAAGATGTGCAGCATTGAACTCTGACTTTGAACTCAGCCTCCTTAATCAGAGTACTGTATATTCTCTGGACAAATTAATAGAATGCCAATTAGTGAATTTAGTCTTGCATAGCCAGCTAATGACTGATCTAAGATGAGTGCTAGAGACTTTACTACCTTCTTTCGCATTCATGCATTTTAAAATAACTTTTATTCTGGGTCACTGTAAACTGATTATTTTGGATTCCACATTGAAATTAGCATAATGGATTATTCATTGTTGTGACGTAGACATCACTGGCTTGACAAGAATTTATTGTCGATCCCTATTTACCCATCAGGACGTAGGTACCGGATTGCATAGCTGCAGCCCATGTATTGAAGGTGCACTCACAATGCTGTTAAGGGCTGTTGTGGAACAGTGGTAGTGTCTCTACTTCTGAAACAGGAGGCTCAAGGTCAAGCCTCACCTGCCCACAAGATGTGTAAGATCATCACTGAATGGTTGATTTGAAAATATTGCCACAGTGCTGGTAGGAAGAGTTCTGGGATTTTGACTCCATAACAGTGAAGGAGAAGTGATTCAGTGCCAAGTCAGGAATGTATATGACCTGGAGGGCAACTTGCTGGTGGTGATGTTTCCATGTAATTGTTACCCTTCTCCTCTAGGCAGTAGAGCTTGTGGATTTGGAAGGTGTTGGTGACAAGGTTACTGCAGTGCATCTTGTAGGTGGTACATTCTATTGCTAATGTGCATTGGTGATGGAAACAATAAATGCTGAAGCTGTCAGATGAGATGCCAAATAAGCAAGCTTCTTTGTCCCGGAAAGTGGCCATCACTGCATAGAGCCTGAAGCTGTTGAGACAGTTGGAGAGTATACAGATAGAAGTAGTTGGAGTCAGATCTACTGTCCTTGTGGAGCTATGTGCTTACTTGCCTAATGTTAGTAATAGTTAATATATCTGATTTATAATCAACATTATTTGGATGCAGAACTGATTCAACGGTAGAAGACAGAGGGTGGTGGTGGAAGGTTGTTTTTCAGATTGGAGGCCTGTGACCAGAGGAGTGCCACAAGGATCGGTGCTGGGCCCTCTGCTTTTTGTCATTCACATAAATGATTTGGATGTGAGCATCAGAGGTACAGTTAGTAAGTTGGCAGATGACACCAAAATTGGAGGTGTAGTGGACAGCGAAGAGGGTTACCTCAGATTACAACAGGATCTGGACCAGATGGGCCACTGGGCTGAGAAAGGGCAGATGGAGTTTAATTCGGATAAATGCGAGGTGCTGCATTTTGGGAAAGCAAATCTTAGCAGGACTTATACACTTAATGGAAAGGCCTTAGGGAGTGTTGCTGAACAAAGAGACCTTGCTGGTTCATAGCTCCTTGACATGAAAGGGTTCAGAAAAGATTTACAAGGATGTTGCCAGGGTTGGAGAATCTGAGCTGCAGGGAGAGGCTGAACAGGCTGGGGCTGTTTTCCCTGGAGCATCAGAGACTGAGGGGTGACCTTATAGAGGTTTACAAAATTATGAGTGGCATGGATAGGATAAATTGACAAAGTCTTTTCCCTGGGGTCAGGGAGTCCAGAATTAGAGGGCATAGGTTTAGGGTGAGAGGGGAAAGAGATAAAAGAGACCTAAGGGGCAACTTTTTCATGCAGAGGGTGGTACGTGTGTGGAATGAGCTGCCAGAGGAAGTGGTGGAGGCTGGTACAATTGCAACATTTAATGGGCATTTGGTTGGGTATATAAATAGGAAGGGTTTGGAGGGATATGGGCCGGGTGCTGGCAGGTAAGACTAGATTGGGTTGGGATATCTGGTCGGCATGAACGGGTTGGACCGAAGGGTCTGTTTCCATGCTGTACATCTCTATGATTCTATGACTCTATCTCATTGCTTGAGTTAAGTGATTTATGGTTGATCCTCCAGCACCGACTACTAGAAAGCCTAGAAGGACTGGAATAGAAAGATTGATGGCAGCATTCTACCCAGTATACCCAAGCCCGATGCATTCATCAGTAAACATCCCTCTCTGGTCTTGTGATGGAGGGAAGGTCTTCAATGAAGACATTGAGGATGGTTGGGCATAGGACGCTGCTCTGAGGAATTCCTGCAGTGATGTCCTGGAACTGAGATGATTGAGCTCCAACAATCATAAACACTTTTCTTTATGCCAAGTATGACTCCAACCAGCAGAAAGCTTTCCCCTGATTTGCATTGATGCAGGTTTTTTCCAGGACTTCATCATGCCGTACTCAGCCAAATGCTATCATCTTTTCTTCACTCCCAAAGTTCAGGTCTTTTGTGTATGTTCGGACCTAGGCTGTAATGAGGTCAGATACTGAGTGTGTCTGACAGAATACAAACTGAGCAAAGTGCTGCTTGAAAACAAAACCAAGGACAGTTCCCATTACTTTACTAATGATGAAGAAGAGACTATTGGATCAGTTAGGTTTGTGCTGGTTTCTGTGGACAGAACATAGCTGGACATCTGTTGGTATATGCCTATTTTGTAGCTGTACTGGAATAGCTTGGTTAGGGGCAGGGCTAGTTTATAAACACAAATTTTCAGTACTAATGCCAGAATATTGTCAGTTGCAGTAGCTGAGACATCCAGTTGTGAATGGTGGTACATAATTAAACAACACAGTGGAGAAGGAGACTTAACAAATCTCCCAGAGAAGGAGGCTCAACAAACATCCCCACCTCAATGATAGGCAAGCTAATGCAAACTTAAGGCTGACACATTTGTAACAACCTTTAGCCTGATGTGTTGAGTGGACAATACTTCTTAGCCTTCTCCAGATGTCCTCAGTATCATAAATCTAGCCTGTGGCTAATCTGATTCACTCCATATGGATACGGAAAAGTGTGTATCTGTCTTGAGTTGCTAGTTCTGTTTGAAGACTACTCTATTCGCAACAGAGAGTGGCGGGAGCTGGGCGGAAGTTCAGACGAAGCGCAAAGCCGGTCGGGAAGGTAAGTGATTACTATATAAAGAACTTACCTCGACGCCAACGATCTTTTCGCAACAGAGAGCGGCAGGAGCTGGGCGGAAGTTCAGACGGAGCGCAAAGCCGGTCGGGAAGGTAAGTGATTACTATATAAAGAACTTACCTCGACGCCAACGGTCTTTTCGCAACAGAGAGCGGCGGGAGCTGGGCGGAAGTTCAGACGGAGCGCAAAGCTGGTCGGGAAGGTAAGTGATTACTATATAAAGAACTTACCTCGACGCCAACGGTCTTTTCGCAACAGAGAGCGGCGGGAGCTGGGCGGAAGTTCAGACGGAGCACAAAGCCGGTCGGGAAG
>NC_057727.1:53360894-53369900 GCF_004010195.1 Chiloscyllium plagiosum | reverse complement strand
TCATTTAAGAAAGAGTTGGATAGACCTCTCAAAGATAGTGGAATCAAGGGTTATGGAGATAAGGCAGGAACAGGATACTGATTAGGAATGATCAGCCATGATTATATTGAATGGCGGTGCAGGCTCGAAGGGCTGAATGGCCTACTCCTGCATCTATTGTCTATTGTCTATTGTCTATTCGGTATGATGGTAGTGCTATCGCAAACTACATGAATGGAGATTATCCTCAATATAATGGAAGGTCATTGTCCTCACAATGACTGTACAACAGTCACATGGACAGATGCATCTGTGACAGGTAGATTTGCTGAGGAAAAGTACATTTTCCCTTCTTGTTGGTTCCCTTACCACATGCTGCAGGCTCAGCGTAGTTTTAGGACTCAGCCCACTTACTCAGTTACTTTTGGTGATGGATATTGAAGTTTCCCTCCTTTTGTGTAAGTGCTTTAAAATCTGGCATAATCATGTAATTATGTCATGGAGCTGCTCCTCACTGGGCATAAATAATGCATGGTGGGTGGAGTTAAGAGGAGAATGCCATACATAAAGAGCTAGGCAGAAGGTTGAAGATTGACCATGTGAACCATTAGAGAGGCATATGGAGTCGACCATTTAACATTAGGTTGTAGAGTTCAATAATATGACAACTCTGAAGATAACTCTGAATGCCAGTGTATTTAGTCTTAAAAAGTGTTATATAGAAACCCAAATGTGAAGACAGTTCTTGAACTTGCCTTTTTCTTGACGAATTTGTCTTAAACGCAAACTCTTGGATGTGGGCATAAAAGCACACACTAAATATTGTCTAGAGTACATTATTTGCCTTTTTCTCCCCCATTGAGTACTCAAAATGGGATTCTATGTGAAACGACTGATTCATCAGCTGATGGATACAAGGATGGCTAGTAAATAGGAGTCAGAAGGAGGTTTTCTTGCCCATGCTTGACATTATGCCATATGGCTCCATGGCATCCAGCATCAATGTTGAGGAATCCTAGGACAACTCATACTCAACTATAAATCATTGCACCACCACTTTTAACAGGTCTGTTCTGTTTCTGGGCCAGAATATACCCAGAAATATTAATGGTGGTGCCTGGGGTATTTTAAGTTATGATACCATGAGAATGAATGCACTAGACTGTGGGACTTCTTACCAATTCTGGCCCATATGTAACAAAAGATCCACAAAATGGTTGACTTCTGCAGTGGCTGAACAAGTCATTCACTTCAAGGGAAATGGTCAGCAATAAATGAATAAAGAAAAAACATGTCTATTTTAATAGCACAATATCATATCATAATTGCACATTTTGCATTGTGTGGTTTAGTTCCTTCCAAATCCTAGAATTCTCTTCTTAATGCTATTGTGGATGTTCCTGTGCTAAGTTGACTGCAGCAGTTCAAGAAGGCAGCTCACCACCACCTTTTTGAAGAACAACTAGGGATGGGCAATAAACAGTGGCACAACCCAATGATGCCTACATCCATGAGTGAATAACCAAAACATTGAATGTATATCCGTGGCAAAGTGCATTGTACCTGGCGTTAAACAATATAACATGTTAGTTCTCAACTTTGACATTATTTCAAATTATTTTTCAAAATTCATGCCACAGTGTTTGTTTTTCAAACTCTACCTGAAAAACGCACTGTCCAACTTTACTAGTTTCTATCTTGATGAGTAGTTCTTTGCATCTCACTATGCATTGTAAAATCTGGAAAAAGATAAGGAAACCGTAAATATACAATGCGTAAAGGTTACAAAAAAATGTAGCTTGGTTGGTGTGTGCAGTTTGTTCCCTTGGTATTATTCCTGGGAAGGTCAAGGTTTTTCGTCCACCACTTGTGTGTGAAGTGTGAAGTGTGAAGAAACACATTAACTGTTGAGGTCAGTGATTGTTTCTTTAATTCTTCTCCCTGAAATGGACCATGTAGAGTGTCCTTGCAATGAATATGCATTCCAAAGTTCTTCTTTTTTCCCTCATTGCAAATGCTATATCATGCTGCCATATTTGAAAGATTACATTCCTCATACTGCAAGATGTTTCTGTGGCACTTAGTGTGGTGTCCTTTCAGCTCACATTATCAAATAATGTAATCACAGTTGTTACTTCTCACATATGGCTGCAAGCAGAAAGAAATAATCTGATCATGTCACTGTGAAGGTGAATGATTTCCTATACTTTTTAAGGCTCATGGCATGAGCATATCAGCTGGAAATAGAAAGTAGTGATATCGCTGAGAAACTATTAGAGTAACATTCAAGAACTATGAAAACCTATTATCAGGATGTTAATCCCCTGTAGAAAATCTAATATATTCAGCAAATATGATCATCAAAAATGACACCACAGCAGAGACTAGCAGAACATTTATTTATCAAAACTAAGTTTATGAGTGTGAAGTTATTTACTTCTGTCATTTAAGGGGAAAAATGAAGCACTGCCATTTACATCTCTACAATATTAACTGCAAAATTAATAATCTCATTGTTACATGGTTAATTTCACAATGTTCTGTATATCTGTTCTTTAGTTTTTTTTCTCAGTTAGTAGTTGTTACTGTTCGATGGCTTTGCTGAGTAACTGACTTTGATAAGCAGTTTTGTTCCCTTTAAGTGCCAACGGGAGTATCACACTAATTAATATGCTTGCTTGTTTAATTTAGTACACAACACTGAGACAGAGTAAATCAGCAGCAAGTTTTAACATGTATCTTCCGTAGCCAACCTCACTATAGCTGCTGCTTTTAGCAAGAGTCACTGAATAGGAATTGGAAGATACTGAAAATTCTTCCTTCTGTAGCCCAGGGGCATGGGTGACAAATGTTCTGTCCCTCCAATCTGAGAGCAGATAATCCTTATAGACGAACATCCTGTTCAACACTGCATTCTCCCTCTGAGAAAATGGAGGCACTAATCTTTCTTCTTTTGGACATTTTATGAAAATGACTAGCTGCGTCATTCCAAAGCTCTTCACAAAATTGAATCTGATTGCTCGTACCTCTTGCTAGATCGGCATATGGTTGGTATATCTTTTCATTAGAGACACTGCAGGTCTCTCATTGGCTGTCTAGCCACAAAAGACAGCCCTAATTCCTCAAAAAGTATCTGCCCAATAAAATTCACCAACCTTATTAATACTTCTGGACATCACCACTCAGATTTCACCATGTCCAACTCCATCGCTGGGACTAATCCTTATTCTATAGAAGACCCAAAAAAGTTCTGCTTTGTCAAAGCTGACCTCCATGTTACTTAATTAGCAGATCATTTACAGAAGCTGGAATAGTAGAGATCTGAATCAGGCCCTTGCTGACGAGGGAACCAGTTCGAACCAAAATCTTAATCCACTAATGGTGCAGTGATCAATTGCAGGCAGTTTTTTAACAAATGGCTAAGACTGAAAAAAAAGCCTCCAGGTTAATGTTAAAATGACTGTGCTGTATGATATTATGGTTGTTTCCTTTGCCAACATCATTGCCATGTCTTGTACCTAGCTGGAAAATCATCAATAATTGAAGATGAAATCAAACTGAGCACACAGATCACACAATAAAATCCTTATCTGTGAGTATTTGACTGTTGGTTTGGATGAGACAGTCCTTTCCCCATACCAGAATGCCAAAATGGATGAACTAAAAGATAAACAGTTCCTTTGTTTCTTTATGAGTAATTTAATTGTCCTTCTTTATATTTTCCACTGTCATGATAATTGGAGGAGGACATTTCTGTTGCTGCAATGTTTGATTAAAGGTTTGCTGCTTCATGGAAACTAGAGCTGAAAATAATATCAGCCTGCTAAACCTTGAAATTTCCATTAGTTTTCCTGTTCTCTGTTTTGAAAGACTAGAATTTGTAATAGAGTATATAATAGAGTGGATGATGTATTCTTTGTGGAAGTCATGGTTACAGGCAACAATTGTGGTTGATTAATTGGGACTATGATATTGGACTGCCATACCCAGTCTGAATTCGTCATGACAACAAATTGTTCCAGGGAATGTGGCTTTGCAAAATCTTCCCGACCACTTTTTCTTTGAAACAAAGTAAATAGACTGAGTTGCAACTGATAATTGCCTGGAGTCACCAAGTTTTTTTTCCCCTTCTTGAATGGTGTAGCACTAATTATTCTTTCTTTGATGTGTTTGCTCTCATGTCTTCAGTGGGAGCGACTCTTTGTAGGTCTACAGTAGGGCAGAAATCATTTCTAATTGCATGGTGAATATGCGTCAGTTCCCGATATGTTGAAAGAAAAGAAAAAAGCATACATTTATACAGTATGTTTCAAAATATCTGTAGACCAGTTAAACAATTAAGCGCATTCATAATTGAGCTACTGTTATAACATTGCAAATGCTCGCATAAACTATATCCAGTCTCCCATATTCTAAGTATCTTCAATCATTACCATCTAAAATGGGGTCTCTCTTGCTAAATGTATTCTTAATGTAACACTATATATATTTGGCAATTTACAATTTACACTGGATTCATTAAGCACTAGATCAGGTTTTACAATGATGTTTCTCCAGATACTAAACTCAGCATTGGCAAAAATCAGACACAAATCTGACTATTTAGAAAATATATTGAACTTTGCTCTGAAAGCAAAGATAAAGAAGGGAAATGACAACGTTGTTGATGAGTTGATTGGAATTTAACATGGATAAGTCATTGAGTGTCACGGTACAAGGGAATAAAATCTGTCAGACAGTATAATCATGAGGTATTTTAATGAAACTGTAAATTTATCATGCATGTCCATTCAGTTATCTTAAACTATCCTGTTAACTGGGTCAATGAGGTCAATAATGACAAGATCATCAGCATTTACTGTTTCAACAGAAACTTTAAGAAATGCTTTGAAGAAAAACACATCAACAAGAACAAACTGTATTTGTTAATGCTAGTGTGGGACAGGACTTGGATTTTCAGAATACGTGACTCATAGAATGATGGGTTAGTGCCAACACAATACAAACTGCATTTGATTAGGACGTTGTGTAGCAGATGCCAGGGATTTTCTATGGAAAAATAAATAGTCAGTTATCTCCATAGGCTACTTGCTAAGAAGCAGAGGAACATAGGAACAACAAGACTATGCAGCCGATTGAACTTGCCCTGATATTCATAATGATCATGGCTGATTGAACAATTTAATGCTTTTAACTCACCTCATCCCATTATCCCGAAGCCATTGGTAATCAGAAATCTATCAATCTCGACGTTAAACATACTCAAAGACTGAACTTCCACAACCCTCTGGGAGAATTCCAAAGACTCATGAGTCTCTGAGTAAAATAATTTCTCCTCATCCCTGACTTAAGTGTCATTCCACTTAATTTTAAGGAAAAATCTGATTTTAATTGGGAAGAGACTGTGGAAAAAACAAATCTTGAATTAATCATTCAATGAGGTACAAAATGCAACAAAGATGTTAACAAAGGAAAGAGCTATAGTATCATACAACACAGTGACTTTAACATTAACTTGGAGTTTCTTTTAATCTTAGTCAGTGGTTGACAAACTGCCTGAAACTGAGCACTGCACCTTTAGTTAATTGAATGTTTGGTTAGAACTAGTCCTCTAGTCAGCAAGGCCTTATTCAGATCTCTAGAATTCCAGTTCCTATAAATACAAGAAGATCTACTAATTAAGTAGCATAATGGTCAGCTTTGACAGAGTACAGCTTTGAAAGAGATTCTGACTTTAGAAATCTGGTAACTGAAGAAAGAAGTGCTCTGGTCTTCTACGGGACAATGATTAGTCCCAGAGATGGAATTGGATACAGTGAGATTTGATTGGTGATGCCCACAAGCATTGACTAGGTTGGTGAATTTTAATGGGCAGAAACTTGAAACCACAGCTGGGCCTAGAGGGAGGTGCCAACCAATCAGAAACTGGGAGTTCCCACATCGAGCTGTGTCACTGGAGAGATCACGGCTACTACAGGAAGGACACTCTGTCTCCCTCAGAGTCCCAGACCAATGAAGGACCCAAGCCACAGGCAAGCGATCCTGTGGTGAGTCAGTCCTTAATTAAACACTTTAATACTTCGATTCACAGCAGGATGGGAAGATCGACCTTGAACTTCCATCCTGAATGTGATTCTTTTCAAAGCTAAACGGCAACAATCATATATAATAGCCATCACTTAATTACCCATCACCGAACTTGTCACAAGCGACAGCAGAAAATTCTGTCCAGTGTTTATATTTTTCTCTAAAACTGAAATGATAGTTTAAATTAGCACAGCAGAGATATAAATAATGGATTAAATTTATAGGTTAACAGTTTGAACTGGTTAAAAGGTAGATAACAAGAGGATGAATTCCCTCAATGGGTAATGTAAGAATAGGGGCACAGATTCATAATAGGGGATCTCCCATCGAAGAACAGAGATGAGGAGAAATTTCTTCATTCAGAGCATTGTTAAACTTTGGAGTTTTAACTCCCAAAGAGACTTGGTCACTTAATGCGTTCAAGGCTGCGTAACATAGATTTTTGATCTACAAAGAAGTTGAGGGTTCTGGTGGAAAAGCAGGAAATGAAGTTGAATCCACAATCTGATCAGCCACAATCTTATTAAATGGCAGAATAGGCCAAACAGGCAAATGGCTACTCCTGTTCCAATTATTTTCTTACATCGGAGGAAATCGTTCAGGCCATCATGCCTGGTCTTTGACAGAATTATTCAACTTCCTCCACTTCCCTTGAGGAACATCCTCTTAAAAAAATTATCCTTCTGTGCTGTTCAATTCTACAAAATTAGCTGGTACTGAATTTCTACCTCCTACAAGCAATCCGTGGCGAGAAAGAATCGGTAGAATCCCAGATTTGACCCTGTTGATTATTGCTCAACTTATTTTAGCCAGAGGTGGTAGGTTCTTGATTAGCAAGGAGGTCAAGGGTTACGCGGAGAAGTCAGGACAATGGCATTGAGAGATGTATCAGCCATGAATGAATGGTGAAGCAGGCTCAAAGGGTCAAGTGGCTGAAGTCGGCTCCTATATCTAATGGTCTTAACCAGACCATCTAACGTCAATCGAAAGATCAGTGGACAAGGGAGAGAAATCTTTCATTACTGTCTGTACACTTTCAAAAGAAACATGCACAACTGATAAGTAGAGAATTTGTCACGAGCAATTATATATATTTTTTGCTCATACTCACACAGAATCCAAAGCTTTTAATAACTTCATGGTGTATTAGTGCAATTACAATACTGGGCTAGCAAATCACACAAAATGTGGAAGGTGCAGAACTGCGTGGGATTTGTGGCAATGCTATTGTGCCATGCCAAATCACTTGTCCTACTTGTGACTGAATGAGCTGCCAATGCTCACTGTGTAGGTGAACAAATTCCCACTTGCTGAGAGCTGCTGATACTTCTGGAGTATGACTAAAGAAGGTTGGGAAACAAAGTGACACTTCGCATCTTTTAAATTCATTTGTTGGGTATGGGCATCTCTCCCAAGACAGGCATTTTAGAGAGTGACATTACTGTGCACTCAGCCACTTTGGAAAATAGTTACGTTTCGACTATGTCGGTGGGTCTTTTGTCACATAATAAGCAACAAGAAAAGATGGCAGGCTTCCTTCCCTTAAGAATTTTCGCAAAGCAGTTTGGTATGATTAGTATACTAATGATGCGACAGCAGCTTTTTATATCTGAATATAACTTCTCAAACTGCCATCTTGGGGTTTAGACTTATTACTCTGGTTTATTCCTTGAGTAATCTGAATTGCTAGTTCAGAAATATGACCACTACGTTACCGCATCTTTAAGAGCCAGATAAAGCAGATTTATTTTATGTGTCTTTTGGCATAACTTGGATGAGCTAAGATGGGATAGTTAAGGACTCAGTTGATTCTGGAATTGTTCCCTGCTCATAGTACTCACCAACTTTTCATTCCCTTTTATTGCCACCTTTTTTTATATAATCAATCCCTTTTGTGGTATTGTCATTACTCACCATGATCTATAGAAATGCTCGCTCAAAGAAAAAAAAATCACAGCTTTGTGCAAAGACAGCTAGGGCAGCCAGTGATATCTTCTGCTAGTCACACATGTATGCCCAGCATATCTCTGCAGACCAGACACAACAAAGAAATTGTGTCTGTGTGTGCACTTAATAACAGGATAAATGATTTCCATTCAGCTCGCCTTTGGTACAAAGCTTCCAACATATCCAGTATCAATAATTGTTAAGGACAATCTGGTGCTCTCATCTGTCTCTATGATGAAGTCATTTCTACTGTGTGTTAGCGCCTCAGTAACAGATCCAAGTGATTAATTACAAAACATAATTACTTTTCAGCACAAATCCTTTATTTGATTAGCGAAGTAAAATATATATTTTCCCCTTTTCTTCACCAAGACTTTCTGCAAATTAGAATAAATTAAGAGGGAGTCAAACCTTCTAAATGTGCTGTTTTAATTGAGAGTTTCAAAGGTGCCAGTTGCAGTGGTTGATTTGCCCCTCTCTGAGATGAAGAGAATATTGGTGAGTGAGTTGGGTGAAGATCCAAACATTAGATTCTCTACATTGATGACAACTGCTGCATTTAAGTCTGCCCTCCTTAGATGGAAGGATCAAGTGGCAAGAAGCCTCTCTGCATGAGTATGCAACTCATTAAATACACGACTTGCTCTACCTGCTGAATTTTCTCACCGGTCAAAAAACTCAAAACTTCAAAAATTTGACAGGAAAAACCAAGTGAGTATCTCTCAAATTGGGTCCTTTGCCTTGAGTCCTGTTGGGTTCAAGGCTGTGCCAGCCATCCTCTTTCCCTTTACTTTTGATGGCACTGCAGCATGTGCCTCAATGGTTCTGGATTAGTGGTGTTAGAAGAGCACAGCAGTTCAGGCAGCATCCGAGGTCAGTAAAAGCGATGTTTCGGGCAAAAGCCCTTCATCAGGAATAGAGGCAGAGAGCTTGAAGCGTGGAGAGATAAGCTAGAGGAGGGTGGGGGTGGGGAGAAAGTAGCATAGAGGACAA
>NC_057727.1:53346069-53360686 GCF_004010195.1 Chiloscyllium plagiosum | reverse complement strand
AGGGAGGAGGTGTGGGCGCAGGTTTTGCAGTTCCTGCGGTGGCAGGGGAAGGTGCCAGGATGGGAGGGTGGGTTGTAGGGGGGCGTGGACCTGACCAGGTAGAGACGGAGGGAACGGTCTTTGCGGAAGGCGAAAGGGATGGGGAGGGAAATATATCCCTGGCTGAATTGGTCCTCACCCTCAACAATTTCTCCTTCGAATCCTCCCACTTCCTCCAGACCAAAGGGGTAGCCATGGGCACACGTATGGGCCCCAGCTATGCCTGTTTCTTTGTTGGCTACGTAGAACAGTGAATCTTCCGTAATTACACCGGCACCACTCCCCACCTCTTCCTCCGCTACATTGATGACTGCATTGGCGCCACCTCCTGCTCCCGTGAGGAGGTTGAACAATTCATGAACTTCACTAACACATTCCACCCTGACCTTAAATTTACCTGGACCATCTCTGACACCTCCCTCCCCTTCCTGGACCTCTCCATCTCCATTAATGACGACTGACGTGACACCAACATTTTTTACAATCCCACCGACTCCCACAGCTACCTAGATTAGACCTCTTCCCACCCTACCTCTTGCAAAAATGCCACCCCGTGTTCCCAATTCCTCCGCTTCCGCCGGATCTGCTCCCAGGAGGACCAGTTCCACCATAGAACACACCAGATGGCCTCCTTCTTTAGAGACCGCAATTTCCCTTCCCACGTGGTTAAAGATGCCCTCTAACGCATCTCGTCCACATCCCACACCTCCGCCCTCAGACCCCACCCCTCCAACAGTAACAAGGACAGAACGTCCCTGGTGCTCACCTTCCATCCTACCAACCTTAGCATAAACCAAATCATCCGCCGACATTTCCGCCACCTCCAAAAAGACCCCACCACCAGGGATATATTTCCCTCCCCAACCCTTTCCGTTCACTTTAAATGATGAAAACATTTTAAAAGTGATTTACATTCTGATAAAGCTGCAGTTTTTCTTCTTTAAATTTGAATTGTGCTTGCAGTTCAATTGTAATAAAGATTATCACAGAATTTCCAGCATTACAACTATATTTTTGAAATTGTAATTAAATTTTAATTCCTGATAGAGCAAGATGAATCTTCTTACAAGTCTAAAATTGCAATGTCTTGTTGCTTTAATAAAGATTTAAAACTTCTTTATTTTATTATTCTTTGAATTTTTTATGTGTTTTAAGTAGTTGGACTTTTTTTAAATCTGCAAATTGTAAAGGTTTTTTTCAGTCGGAGCTTTTAAAATTGTTATCAATCATTTGAAGATGGAATCTCTTTAAATCATTTTTTTAATCTTTCTTCTAAGATGTTTATAAAAAAACTAAAAATTGGTTCCATTTGTACCCATTCTTTGCAA
This sequence comes from Chiloscyllium plagiosum, assembly GCF_004010195.1. NCBI lineage: Eukaryota > Metazoa > Chordata > Chondrichthyes > Orectolobiformes > Hemiscylliidae > Chiloscyllium > Chiloscyllium plagiosum. Next base: position 53,359,319 of record NC_057727.1, on the reverse strand, counting down.
CAATTTGGACAATTTTCACCATTTCTTATTTGTAGTCTTTTTAAACTGAACACATGGCATCACAGACTTATCGTGCCTTTAAATATTTTCAGTTAAACAATTAATATTTATTTTTACCCTAAGCTTCAGCCTCATCTAACCTGGATGCCTGCCTATGCATGGCAGTGTCCTTGCCTCAGCCTTTCAGTGCTAGTTGCTGGTAGGTTCGTGAGTGCAAGTCTGTGTGCTTCCTGAGCATTCTGAAAACATTGAAAAGGTGGCATGATGGTATTGAGGTTGGCAGATACTAGATGCCAATGTCCATGGATGTGTGGTGTCTGCAGCTGGTGCCATGGATCAAAGCTTGAGATGGATTTTGGTGTATGCAATATGGAGGGCTATTGGAGTAAGCGGTGAGCTATATCCACCAGATATTTCCTGTGGTTTCTGTGTTGAGTTTTTTTCTTGATGTCCAGCTTGTTTGTTGTGCTTGTCAACATAGAATATAGAATATTAAATATTATTGAGGTGAGTTGGGCCATCAACAAGATATTTTACACATATTACTTTCCCTTGTTGGCAATGCACTGTTACCTAATTAGAAACTTACCATTCGCAGAAGCATAAAAGATGGAGTACATTGCTTTGATGTCAAGATGAACCTCACTAGACTCCTTTCCTAATTCTGCCGCACCCCTTACCACTGCCTATGTCACTCAGACCATTATAAAATTTCACCTTCAGCTGGAGACCCTTACCCGTTGTGACAATACTTTTTCATCTGTCATAACCTAAGAAATGCAGTGTGGATCATGTGGCATTGGATAATCTAAGGGATAATTATTACAGCTCGCTATTATAGCTGAAAATGTGTTGCTGGAAAAGCGCAGCAGGTCAGACAGCACCCAAGGAACAGGAGAATCGACGTTTCGGGCATAAGCCCTTCCGACGATTCTCCTGCTCCTTGGATGCTGCCTGACCTGCTGCGCTTTTCCAGCAACACATTTTCAGCTCTGATCTCCAGCATCTGCAGTCCTCACTTTCTCCTCGAAGCTGGCTATTATACTCAATTCTACTTTGATAAACTCAAATGTCTGCTCTCATATTCGAGCTGTGGAGAGCAGCATGCTTTCAATAGTGTGTAATGTTTCAACGGATTGCAAGGAAGATGGCATCAGAGACCTGTATACCATCAGGTCACATGCTATGACACAATAGTTATATCAAGAACATGTCTCTTAAAGGTATACTGATATCCCATCTGTGAGATGTACACAACACCCTGCTTTTCCATCAAATGTACTTATGATATGAGTAATATTTTGTGCAATGTCACCATAACAGGTGATCACTCTGAGGGAGATTGACAGAATTTAACATGATCTGGTTAAACTAAACAGGACATGAGTTTGGAATTCAGAAATTATCAGAAGAATTGAACTATCATATAATACTTTCAAAGAATTGAATTTAAGTCTAACAAGATGAGAATAGGCTTATATACAAGACGATGTTTGCTTTGAACAGTGTAAGTTATCTAATACTATCTTATGCAAACAATAATATTTTCTGTACTGCTGAGACTAAAGGTTTTTATTGCAACTGTTTGTCAGGCATAAAATGAGAGTAAAGGATGGCAATGTAGTAGGGGAATGGTCGTGATACAATCTGGATTCGTGTCGATCTCGTTGCTAAATTTGTGCAGCATATTGTCAGGCATTGGTAGATAGATTTATTGCAATGTTAATAAATAGGAAACATGACATATGCGCTGAAGGTAACAAAGCAAATTAAAAATAAATCCCATGAAATACCAGATAATCAGTTTGCTTTGTCACATGGCACCATTTTTAGCAATATTCAACAAGACGTCAGGAGAACTCCCAAACAAAAACAAAACAATGTGGATGCTGAAAATCTGAAAAATGCTGGAGGAACTTAGCATGACTGGCAGGATCTGTGCAGGGAGAAACAGAGTTGATATCTTGAGTACAGAATGACTCTTCTTCAGAACTGCAACATTTTCTGTGTTTGTACCAGCAGAACTCCCCTGTGAATAGTGATCTTTTGTGTACACGTGAACAGGTATAATGGGCTTTTGGTTTGATTTTCTATCTAAAACATGAAAGCTCCTACAGTGCAGTAGTCCTTTGATAATGCACTGAAATGTCAGATTAGATTTTATGCCTGGGAACAGGGCTTGAACTAATAACCTTCTGAGTCAAAGGATTCCAATGCAACATTAATCCACTTCTTTATTAATTTTTCAGAAATTATCAGAAGAATTGAAACAGCAAGTGATACTTTCAACAAAATGAATTAGTTCTAACAAGAAGAAGAATAAGATTATGTACAAGACTATCTATGCTTTGAATAATGTAAGGTTACCTAATACTGTATTATACGAACTATGATATTTTCTGTACTGCTGAGACTGTACAAACACTGAAGGGTACAATTGGTATGTATTGCAACTGTTTGTCAGGCATAAAATGGGAGTAAAGGATGACAATGTTGTCGTGGAATGGCCTTGATACAATCTGTATTAGTCTTGGTCTCATTGCTAAATTTGTGCAGTATATATTAAGCATTGGTCTTATTCTACTCAGTTTATTTAAGCAGTACAGAAAATATCATAGTTTGCATAATACAATATTAGATAACCTTATATTATTCAAAGCACAGATACTCTTGTACATAATCTTATTCTCGTTCTTGTTAGAACTGAATTCATTTTGTTGAAAGTATCACTTGCTGTTTCAATTCTTCTGATAATTTCTGATAAATTAATAAAGAAGTGGATTAATGTTGCATTGTCACTTACTCCAGGTGAGCTTAAAATCTTGTTGGTCAGGGAGGAGCAAGAGGGCAATATTTGCCCCTCATTTTGCCCCTCCTTAATCTGCTCCAGTTCTTCAGGCCAATCGTGCCTCAGAGCTACCGCTAATGACACGGACACTACTTTGATTTCTTTATTCAGGCAAGCTACCTGTAGAAGCTTAATCTGGACAGGTAACATGTTAAAGGACATATTTCTCATTCTTTGAGTATTTCATTTTCAGAGCCCAGCATCAAATCTGGGACAACAAATTGCTAGACTGACTTCTAAGTATATTTGTGCAAGATAATTAACCAGGTTGAGTAAGTAATCTTCATTTAACTTCTTGGAGATTTTTTGGGTTTTCTGTGTTGGGCAGTTAAAAATGTCAGAACTCTTTTTTTTGGAAGAAAATAGATTAGATTAGATTACAGTGTGGAAACAGGCCCTTCGGCCCAACAAGTCCACACCGACCCGCCGAAGCGAAACCCACCCATACCCCTACATTTACCCCTTACCTAACACTACGGGCAATTTAGCATGGCCAATTCACCTAACCTGCACCTGCACATCTTTGGACTGTGGGAGGAAACCGGAGCACCCGGAGGAAACCCACGCAGACACGGGGAGAACGTGCAAACTCCACACAGTCAGTCGCCTGAGTCGGGAATTGAACCCGGGTCTCTGGCGCTGCGAGGCAACAGTGCTAACCACTGTGCCACCGTGCCGCCCACAAAATAAATTGGGTAAGATATCTCAAGTTAAACTGCTAATATGTTTGCACCAAACAAGTTGAATGAATAGGATGTTCATCGTGTGAAAAATAATATTCTTTGAGAAGTCATAACCATTAAAGCCCACTTCAACATTGTATTTGGAATACCCAATATCTATTCAAAATAAATGTTTAATCTCCATTAGTGTTGGTTCAATTTGAACTCAAGCTATCAGTGTGAATGCATCATACGTCTGAATCAATTAGTCCCAGAAGGAACAGAGAGCCATTGAAACATTAAAAAGCATTTATGATTATTATTATTGTAATATAATAAACTAGACTGGTGCAGCCCATATATACAACTTCAGACCAGACTTATGGTTGCCTCTATTCCTGTCCATTTTAATATATCAAGCCAGACAGCACCAGGAGGTGGAGAAGTCACTGTTTCAGGTGTAATCTTTCTTCAAGATTAGACATGGGGACAAGGGGAGCTGCAGATAAAGGGAGGGAGTGGGGGAGAGTGGGGTGCTGAGCTAGGGATAGGCGAACACAGGCAGAGGGTACAACCTGGTTTGTTGATGGGAGGAATTAATCCCGAAGGGTCAGTCAGAGGAATGGAAGGAAGGGGGAAGGGTTGGGAAGGGAGTTGGGCGATGGGAATGGAGGATATTTGAAATTGGAGAATTCAATGTTGAGTCCTCTGGGCTGTAGGCTGCCCAGATGGAAGATGAGGTGTTGTTCCTCCACTTTACATCTGATTTGTTGTGGCAATGGAGGAGGCCGAGAATGGTCATGTCGGAAAGGGAGTGGGAAGGGGATTTAAAATCGGCAGTGACTTGGAGGTCAGATTGGTCCCTGCAGGCCCGGCTGATGTTCGGTGAACCTTTCTCTAAGTTTATGTTTGGTCTTCCCGATGTAGAGAAGATTACATCAGGAACACCTGATGCAATATATCAGGTTGGAGGAGAGGCTGGTGAACCTCTGTCCCATCTGGAAAGACTGTTTGGGGCCCTGGATGGAGGTGAGGGAGGTGGTGTGCTGGCGGGTTTTGCATCTTTTCCAGTTGCAGGGGAAGGTACCTGGGGGTTTGCTGGGGATTGATGGGGAGAGTGGCGTGAACCAAAGATTGGCGAATGGAATGGTCCTTGCAGACTGCAGAGAGGGGTGGGGAGGGGAAAATGTTTTTGGTGTTGAGGTCTAGTTGGAGTTGGATGAAGTGTTTAAGGATGATACATTGAATGCAGAGATTGGTAGGGTAGTAGATGAGGACAAGAGGGAGCCTGTCTTTATTGTGTTTTGGAGGGGTGGGGGTTTGGAGCAGTGGAGTGGGGAGTGGAGGTGGTGTGGTGGAGATCTTTCTGGATGACAAGGGAGGGGAAACACGTTGTTCAAAATAGGTAGACATCTGAGTTGCTTGGCAGTAGAATGTCTCCTTATCTGAGTAAATGCAGTGGAGGAATTGGGAGAATAGGATGGAATTCTTGCAGGATACTAGGTGGGAAGTGGTGTAGTCCAGGTAGTTGTGGGAGTCTCCCCTCTCCCTTCCATTCCTCTGATCGAACCTTCCTTCCAGCTACCCACCGGATTCATTCCTCCCATCGACCAACCAGGTTGTACCCTTTACCTGTGTTCACCAATCCTCACACCACCCTGCTCCCCCTTTCCTCCTCCCCCACCCCACCTTATCTGCAGCTCCCATTACATCCACTCCAAGTCCTGAAGAAGGGTTACATCTGAAATGTTGACTTCTCCATCTGCTGATGCTGCCTGGTTTGCTGTATTCTTCCAACCTCCTGTTTGTCTGCCGTGGATTCCAATATCTGCAGGGTTTTTTTGTCTCTAACCATTTTAATATATCAGCAACAGAGCAGGACTGGTAAAACTTAAAGTGTCAATAAATCCCGGGAAATAAGAAGCTGCTGCAGATTTAATTTTCCTCTCAGTTAAAACCCTAACATGAATGCTAAGGAAATTCCTGACTACCACATATAATGCAACCTACCTAGAGATTTTTGACCTGACTCAGGGATATTCAACCCAAAGGGGCCTATAAGTGAGTCAATTTGCCAGATCTTTTGGAGTAAATGTGAACTTGAGTACCCAGCAAGTCAAACTGAAAGAAAAAATGTGGGAGAGATAAAGAGCTCAGCCACCTTAGTGTTTCATTTATATCAGTTTGTCAAACTCCATTTTCCCAGAAAATCCCTCAGAACAGTTAATGCAATCCACGCCTCTACTCTTTTACCCTGCACTTGGGTTGTATAAGGGAATAGTCCTGAAAGAATTGGTTTTAAAGTTGCATTATCTCCACATAATCTGATTATATATTAGTCTTTGGAGAGTCAAAGTATTGTCTTAAAATATCACAATGCATACAGACATGGCACTTCAGGCTCCTGATAGTTGAAGTTATGCCAAAATACTTCATGTTCCGCAATGTAATAAACTACAATGTGTAATATAAAACATATGCCTCTTCTTGTTAAGAGTCGTCAGTAGTTTGTCATCTACTACCAATAAATAGACAGGCCCCTAAACTCAAGATCAAAAGGATGAGGGGGACATCATCACCAAAGACAACAGTATTTTGATTAGATTTTGGTAATTTTCCTTCCTGGTTTTGCAATGTTGTCATTGTGTGAATTTGATATACTATCTGTCATCAATGTAGGAATGTCCAGTATGTAGAAATGAGAACAAATGTATAGGCTGCAAGCCCTACCCTAGCAGACTGTGTAACAACAAGTTTTGAAGAATAATATAATTTTAAGTATGAAATGAACCTGCCTGAGCTCTTCCACTACAAAATGTGTGCAGTTAGCTATTAAAATATTCAAAATGGTTCAAAAATCTGACATCATCGAGATAAACACTTCCATAAATAATTGATTCTAATTTGGATTCATTTGAATGGATGATTTTACATTGATAACAAATTCCAAATGCGATCACAGGGAAAATTAGATCCTAACATATTGTTGACATTGATGCAATGTGCATTTGTTGTGTTGTGTTGATCTTGGGAAAGGCGTTATAGTGGGGGCTTTTGTAAAATAATGGCAGTGTCCCTACCTCTGAGCCCACAGGCCTGAGTTCAAGTCCCTCAGGAGTCTATCATAGCATCTCTGATCAGGTTGGTTCAGAAAAGAATAACTGTGACAGAATATCAGCTTTTTTTTGTTGTGCAGCTTAAATTGCTGGTCTTAAAGCAGTTTTAACCTTAACAATGTCGATCTAGCAGAAAGGTGATGACAAATATTGTTGTAGGCTTTAACGCCTCCTTGAAATTCAAATCTGTTTTTCAGATCTGTTAGTTATGAATAGTTATGCTATGTGTATGGAGTTATGATATTACAGTATATGGACATGGTTACATGTGTTACATTTTTTAGGATGAGACAATTACAAAAATGCGCTGACAGGGTGAGGTGAGTTTGTCTTCTTTTAATAGCACACTTCATTGACTGACTACATTTATTAACTATTCATTTCTTAAGAGAAGTATAATATTTAGAAAGAAGTTTTATCACGTTCATACTCCATGGCATTGCAAATAGGAATTGTAGTTTGTGAGCAATGCTCTCCATTAGTGTTTCAATGCAAATTCAACGTGATATGATAAGGAGTCACCTCAAGCATATATCCTGCTCAAATTGCATAAAACTAGAACAAAAGCAGAATAAGTGTCTAAAGGTGAGCAAACTTGAATAAAGTTAGCCCTGATTTTGCTGTACTCATAGCAAGGCAATTTGCAAAATTATTAAAGGGTACATCTGACAGTGACTTCTGATTCTGTCAGGTATATTGAACAGTTTGAAGTTACTGTCAGTGATACTTTAGTCCTCCATAGGTATGCTGTTACATAGCTTACCTATTGATTCAACACTGAAATCATTTTAATAATATGAATCCAAAGTCCTTGCCAATTAGTTCCACACTAACAGTGGCTTATTGGTTATGACTGGTTCATTCAGAAGTGATTTTCAATTTGTATTATATGTGGTGATCATTGCAGAGCAATCACTCTGACAGTGAAAAAAAAATGTCACAAATGCACAGGATCAATCTTTCAGAAGAAAATTAATTTTGGGTATATTAAGTTTTTGGTTTAGTTCCTGTATTTTTTTTTCACTTGACTCCCTCAATACCATTTTTACTAGACACTGTTTATTTGCTTGCTTTACAACATCTAAATGCTGAAAAAGACATTTTGTTGAAGCCTTTTGCCTTGCACTTATCAGAACAGCATGATGGCCCAGTGGTTAGCACTGCTGCCTCATAGCACTAGGGGCCTGGGTTCAATTCCTGCCTCGGGCAACTGTCTGCATGGAGTTTGCACATTCTCCCTGTGTCTGCGTGGGTTTGCTCTGGTTTCCTCCCACATTCCAAAAATTGCAGGTTAGGTGGATTGGCCATGCTAAATTGCCTGTAGTGTTAGGTACAGGGGTAAATGTAGGCAAATGGGTCTGGGTGGGCTGCTCTTTGGAGGGACGGTGTGGACTTGTTGGGCCGAAGGGCCTGTTTCCACACTGTAGGTAATCTAATCTCAGGGCATTCTGCAAGGTTATAAAATTCAATGCATCAAGTTGACTCTAATGAACCAATGGTTAGCTGTGACTTATTTTGATGAGTTGAAACTGGTGTAATGTGTGGACATGTTCTTCAGATTATTATTAATGCAGGCACATTCCAGTACAAGCGAGCATGTCATACATTTAGCCTGACTTTTAATCCTAACATCGTGTCTAACATTAGAAATGACTCTGCCATTGGAAAGCATTTGTTGAGGAATTACACTGGCAACCAATGTAACATTGTCTGTCAGGCTTGCAGTGTGGCACATTTGCATATACTGGAAGCTACCTAGCTAAATATAAGAGTACAGCTGCGGCCCATGAAAACACTATGGTAACTGAAAACCAAGTGAACATTGAAAGATATTACTTCACTGCTGAAAGCAAAATCTGAACAACCAATTACACTTTTCGGCAGCAGCAGCTATCTTCTTCCTATAGTTGAACACCAAAGAATAAGATTTCAATAGTTTCACAATTAGCATCAACTAACTCCATATATGATTTGTTTCCTTATTCCCTATGATTCTCAGCATTGTCAAAGCTATTACATAAGGTGAAAAGCAGTTTCCCATTTGCCAGCGGACATGTCTGAGGACAGTTGACATCTTGACATGCCATGTCATTGTTTTAACTTTCTCTTGTCAGACTTGCCTTTAATTAAAATGCACAATTTCTGATTGTTCAGTACAACATATAGGTTGAAGGATCATGTTTTAGCTCTATTTCTTTCCCCTCCATCACGCAACGGTTTTCCAGAGCTCTATCTTTTGGGTCAAGTAGATCCCAGTCTAAATCAGGTTGGTCATGCAGCTTATCCATGCCTGTCACAAGTCCAGCCATCAGCTAGCTCCTCTGTCACATTAATGATTGTACCTTTACACCCTGTTCTTTCTTCAGTAATCTTGGTCCCACTGCTTTTTCAGGTTTGTCTCGGACTGGAATACAAAACACAGAACAGAATAAAGTAATCATCTCAGCTGCTGCCGAGCCCACAACATTTCACTATAATGTCAATATAACTAACATCAGTTTTCTGAACTGTCCTCTCTTGCTGCTTTTGTATTCCAAACATGACATCTACCCACTCTTCCTCCTACCTCCTCATTGTGTTGAAATTGTGATTCATTATTCAGTCTCCTATTCTAACTCAATCTGACTCTTTCATAAGTGTGATTTTTGAGCAAAACAAGGTAAATAATCCATTTGGTGTTCCCTTAGACTTAAAAATTGATTGCTGTTCAACTTTTAGTTATGTTTATCTCAATAAAAGAGATATCATTGCTGGTTATGAGCATCCAAGGAGGATGCTTCAAACTTAATATCATATGGATGGCTCAAATTATAGATAGTTGACAGTTTGTTTTAACTTCCAGTGGTCAGGTATTCAAAATCCAAGAAATTGCAATTTATTTGGTTTTAGAAAATGAGGAACGAGAGAGTTTAGACAGATGGACAAAACTGAATGAAAAACAAGAATCAAATGACAGCTTATAAGTGATCATTTAGCTTAGTATATTCTGTTACAAGAGAAAGAAATGTGTAAAACTAAGGGATTAAGTTAATTCTCTGAGGTGTGATCATTTTGTTTCCTTGCCACTGTAAATATGTTAATTTTTGCCTTGCTTCTTTACTTTCTTTTGTGAAATAGTTTGTTCAAGGATTTAAACTCCCAGGTTTTAATGTACTCATTTATCAAAACTAAGGAAAACTTTATGACAGTATATTTTCAGCTAAAAGCAGCTAATAAAGCTTGCCTTGATATGGAGGGGATGTTGTGATTAGGCCTGTTAATGTGTGTGAGAATTGCTGTGTCGTTTACCCCATACTGGCTCCAGTTGAGGCAGGTAATCCACAAATAAATATTGTACTGCCTACTCACCAATATGACAGTAGCATACAGGCCAGTGCTAAAGGTGCTGCAGATTGATCACGTGTAAAGTGGGGTCTCTGGTGCATGCATAGAGAGTATGGCATACTGCAAACCAGTGCCTCCTACAGGCAGCCTGACCTGTTTAACAGCAAGGCACCCTCAAACCCAGCAGCTGTTTGTAAGGTTCCAGGAAATCCTTGACAACAGGAGCAGTAGTGTTCTGAGGATCTCCAATGTGGTGTTGGAGTCCTTACTCTAGGAGTTTGAATGGAGGATAATGAGCTCTGGGCTTCAGGTACAGATCTGACAGGCTAGGATTGGAGACAAGCAGTGTTTTAAAAAAAAATCTCTCCCAGCTGCGACGCCAACTTGCCATCTCCATCGCTCTGCTGGGTCATTTCTCTGGAGTTGGGATGGAGGTGGGAGCAGGGGCAGGCAGGGATACTTGATCTCATGCTGTGAGTAGCTGGCACAGCTTATTAAGAGTCCATTGAAGGCTGTTACTGGAGGCTGAGTGAAATTTTCCAGTCGCCCTTCAGGTTTCTATGGGCAACAGAGTCACGTTAAACTGGCAGGTATCAGAATGGGGAGACCTGGAGAGTGTACACCGCCTCCCTCCACCCCGGTGCCTAGCTAAATACAGGGACAATCACAGGTTTCCCTGTCTGCAGGATTCCAATCTGACCACACATCCCTCTACCCCCACCCCCACAATCCTTGCCAGAGCAGTGGCCAGCTGCATGACACACCTTTGTCCATTCACATTTGACAAAGTCGGGCAGAGAGCCCATTCTGAAAAGAACATGTCCCTTATGTTTGTACCTGTTTCTCCTTCCATGCAGCTCCTCATTGATTGGCCTTGGCCCTGTTTCCCAGTCTGTCTTGGGGTCTCTGACATTCTGTTCTCCAAGGGCGGGATCTGGAGATGGAAACAGCAGGCTACTTGTTCCCTGTACTCGGAGACACAAATTCTGCCTGGCGTTTTGGTTAGGAGGCAGGGGATCTCCAACTCAGCAGCAGCATCTGAAGCAGTTGAATGAGCTCACATCAGTGGTCAATGTCAGGGAATGTATCTCCTACTGACTGCAGTACCATCCTGTCATGCTGCTCCTTCCAACACACCCTCACCACTTGCCATCAGCAATCCGGTCTCACGCCTCATACCTAGATGCTTCACCCCACCCCCTTACACGGAACAATACTGCAAGCTTCAAAAATCACTTCTTGCAGCTTCTACATACATCCAGCTATTCAGCTATGTCAAGTACATCACCCAACCAGCTTGCTGTACACACAGAGAAATTCATTCCTTCCTTCACATCTCCTGAGCCATTCAAAGGACTCTGTGCTCCACACCACAGGGTTACCAATGACTGAGGCAATGGGTTTGTGCGGAGAGCATTTAGGGTTATGGTAACTTCCCATCTTAAGCACCTTCTCAAACCTCACTTCACCTCATCCCACTACCTGGTGTGAAATGCAAGCTACAGACTGTGTGAACAGATGGCCACTTGCTTTGTGCCTCACTCATTTCTTTTCACCCCCACACCTTTCTCTTCTCTGCAGCTTTTCTTTCAAATGCAGCGTACCTCTGAAGGACATAAGGGCAGCAGAGATATGGGAAGACCACCATCTGCAAGTTCCCCTCCAAATCACTCCCTATCCTATCCCTCTCTAAGCACATTGTGGGTCTACTTGCAGCACAAGAATGGCAGCAGTTCAAGAAGGCAGCTCGAGAACAACAAGGGATGGATGGCAAATGCTCCTCAAGGCAGTGACACCCACATCCCATGAATGAATAAGAAATAAAAACACAGCAGACCACAAATAAAGAAACACCATTACTTACTCTCACATTCACAGTAACCAGTGTTAATAGTAATAGTGCATGTTAGTTGGGGCTAGCATGTGATATGCCAGCGAATGTGAATTGGCTGAAGTCAGGGCAGAAAGAAAGAGTCTGTCACCTCATTGAGACTGAGATCACAAATGGCTTTGTAGTAGAAGATTGGGCTGAGGATAGCAATGGGGCACCATACAGGATGAGACTGACAGGCATGAACGCAAAAATGTTTAGTGCCAATTGGCAGGTCAAAAGCTGAATCTGTTATTGATGCTGATAGGGCTGGATGAGTCTAGTTCTAATTTGGCCAGAATTTTGCTCTTTTGAGCTTATGCTTTTCAGAGTGGAAATGGCCGACAACTCCATGGCAGCACTTGGAATCTCAATTATATCACAGTGTTGCCTCAGCTTCCATTGCAGCATAGGCAGAAACTAACCAATGTCTGACTGCTGCAGTGGGAGCTCCAATTAAGTCAGGAGACACATATTTGTTTCACACCAGTTCAGACTGCTGCTGTAGTGGCTGTATCTAGCACAAAGAGCAGTTTAGTAATTTCATCCATCCTAGCAATCTGTCTGTTGATAGATTATGAAGACTACTGAAGTGCCAACTCAAGGGTATGGCAGTTATTATGTGCTGCAGAAGCCTACTGAAAAATATAGTTTTAGTTCTTTTAGTTCTGTGATTTACATATGAAAGAACTCAAACCAACATGTTCATTCTGAAAAATGAGAGACTTAACAAACAATCTGGGTCTTTTTCAACATATAATTTCAGTTGCATCACACTGTAAAACATTTGCTGTAAATTCTGTGTCTTACGATCTTATACTCCACAACCACCTGATGAAGGAGCAGTGCTCCGAAAGCTAGTGCTTCCAAATAAACCTGTTGGACCATAACCCGGAATTGTGTGAATATTTACTGTGGAAAAGGGTATGGAAGATATAGACTGGAGGGAAATAAATGGTGACATCTTGCAAAATGTTCAGATTACAGAGGAGGAAATGCTGGATGTCTTGAAACGGTTAAAGGTGGATAAATCTCTGATCAGGTGCACTCTAGAGCTCTGTGGGAAGCTAGAGAAGTGATTGCTGGGCCTCTTGCTGAGATATTTGTATCATCGATAGTCACAGGTGAGGTGCCGGAAGACTGGAGGTTGGCAAACGTGGTGCCACTGTTTTAGAAGGGCAGTAAAGACAAGCCAGGGAACTATAGACCGGTGAGCCTGACCTCAGTGGTGGGCAAGTTGTTGGAGGGAATCCTGAGGGACAGGATGTAGATGTATTTGGAAAGGCAAGAGCTGATTAGGGATAGTCAACAAGGCTTTGTGCGTGGGAAATCAGTCTCACAAACTTGATTGAGATTTTTGAAGAAGTAACAAGAAGATTGATGAGGGCGGAGCAGTAGATGTGATCTATATGGACTTCAGTAAGGCATTC
>NC_057727.1:53270150-53345508 GCF_004010195.1 Chiloscyllium plagiosum | reverse complement strand
ATGGATAGGATAAATAGACAAAGTCTTTTCCCTGGGGTCAGAGAGTCCAGAACTAGAGGGCATAGGTTTAGGGTGAAAGGGGAAGATATAAAAGAGACCTAAGGGGCAACGTTTTCACGCAGACGGTGGTACGTGTATGGAATGAGCTGCCAGAAGATGTGGTGGGGGCTGGTACAATTGCAACATTTAAGAGGCATTTGGATGGGTATATGAATAGGAAGGGTTTGGAGGGATATGGGCTGGGTGCTGGCAGGTGGGAATAGATTGGGTTGGGATATCTGGTTGGCATGGACAGGTGGGATCGAAAGATCTGTTTCCATGCTGTACATCTCTATGACTCTATGACTATAACACTAGCATCTCCAAATCATTTTCTCTCTCAGTTTGACAATATTCCTGCTCCTGCCACTGCTGCCTCAACATTGCCCTTGCTGCTGCCTGACTGCAGTGATCCCAGACTGCTGTCCCTTGTGCCAAGGTGGATGGAACATTCAATCTTTGGAACTCCAAAGCCATCTGCAGTCTCGCTCCAGTCATAGTCAGTGGCCTTCCAACCAGCCACACTGTAACCATTGGGTTAGCATTGTATAAGAGCATACAAACAGGCAAAGGGCAAGCTACAAACATCTACAAGCGATGAATGAAGAGAAAGTACAAGGTTGAACATTTCAGTTTTGTATCTGTTATTGGAAATGCTTTTAGAGAAAATGTTAAGAGAAACTACCCAAAATAAAACATTCCTTATTTCAGGACTTTGGTGAAGAAGGCAATCTAATTGTCCGTAGCTGAGGGAAGGAAAGTTGGAGTTGAATTGTGTAACAACAGTGAGAAAAGGGGGAGATCGCACAGTCAAGGCCTTTCTGGTATATTTCTCCATTCATATTTGGGGCATGCAAAGTCAAATGCATCTGGCATTGCCACTATTGAGAATCCCACTATTGTGACAAAGCCATGTAAGCCCGCCTTCTGCTTTCATCTGATCAGGGAGAAGCAAATTAAATCCCACTCCACAGTGTGTATGGCCTCTGTATCCTCCCTCATACAGAAATGCATGATGAACTGTAATATGGACAGTGTCACCTGCCCAAACCTGGAAGGAGCCTGGGTGCTACATGGCAGGGACCCAGCTAGATCATCCCAGAAAAGCTGCAAAAAAATGGCGTGATGACAACCGATTGGTCGAACCTCTGCAACAGTTTGGAACCTGGATATCTGCTGATATCATGAAACCATCTGGATACACACACTTGGCTTTGAAAATGTAAATAGAATAAAAAACCAAATGCATGCTTCAAGGAACCTTTAACATATAAATGCAATTCATGGAATAATAGTGATAATATTTATTCCCAGCATGTCAATGAAACCCCTGGAAGACCATGTCAAATAGATTAAGGCCAATTTTGTCACTGTAAACTCAGGGAGAATAAATACCTGTATTGTTTCAAAAGCAAATACTCCAACTCACCATTATATTCCAACTCACCGTGATCAACATTATGGAAGCTAGTTTTAGTTTAATAACAATTAAGATGCTTCCAGACAGATTGAGCCTGCTGTGATTTACAATAACCATTTCTCAAAACGTGGTTAATAGCAGATTCCTCTTTCAAATATGTGGCAGTGAAGACCCTGAATGGTGCATTGATCTGCCTCCTGCTGCCTTTACTATTAGCAAAATTATTGTGCTGTTTCTTTATTCGCAAACTAATAACTAATGTTCCCGAGGGGTTGTGATGCAAACTTATCTTCTCTGATGTAGGAAAGCATTTAAGCACAAAATTATATGCGTACTCCACAGAAATCTTCCCCATAGTACCATATGTGCTTGAATCAGAATGAGCTTTGTGTACATTTTGTTACAAAATAAACGATCTGCAGTGACAGGCCCATAATAATGAATGGCTCCCTTTCCCAGTTCAACAAACTCCAAATTGAATGTTGTTATGTCCAATAGATATATTTCACTGCATACGACATGGAGGTGTGAACCTCAGACACTGAGCAACAAGAAGAAACCTTCTTGCTCTTATTGAATCATTGTAATTCTTTAGGGGCTTGTTTAGAGCTCACTACTTGATGGAATAGATAGAAGGAGAAAAGGGGTGGGTATGATAGATGTCATATTAATAATAATGTAAGAACCAATAATGGAGCTTGTTGGCTCACAGCAGCAGGGACCTGGGGTTCAATTCCACCCACGGCTGACTGTGTGGAATTTGCACATTCTCCCCGTGTCTGTATGGATTTCCTTTGGGTGCTCCAGTTTCCTCCCACAGACCAAAGATGTACAGGTCAGGTAAATTGTCATGCATAATTGTCCATAGTGTCCAGGGTTGTACAGGCCAGGTGGTTAGCCATGGGAAATGCAGGGGTAGGGTATGGAATGGGTCTGGGTGGAATGCTGTTTGGAGGGTGAGTGTGGAGCCGAAGGGCTGAATGGCCTGCTTCCACACTGCAGGGACTCTATGAATACAGAAGGTTCAGGGCAAAAATTAACTTGGAAATAAGCAATACACAAAAAGAGGATGGCAGCTAACATAAAGAGGATTATACAACTTGGATGGATGTATAAATAGTATGAAGAAGAGGAAATTGGGCAACATTCAAGGAACTAAATTAGGCCATGGTTTTATGCCTCAACCAAAATTACACCTCGGACTATGCTGTTGCCCCATAGTACTTCATTGGCTTGCAATTTATCCTTGGAGTGAAAGTCGAACTAAGACACAATGACACACATATTAAGAAAGGGGCAAACCAGATTTAATGGAATTGCATTGAGTATAAATGCAATAACATTGTTGCATTTGTGCAGCAATCATTAGCCATATTGAATTTTTAACTTATGCTTATTTTTGCAGCAAACAGCAAGTGAGATATTACTAACCAAAGATTATTCAGGATACTCTCAGAGGAAAATGCATTATATCAGTTTCAGATGAGTTAGCTCATGTGCTTTTGACAAGATGCAAGATCATAAAGCTTCTACTTCTGACTGAGCTGTGTCAACACCTCAGACTCATCTCCATATTCACTCAACATTTTAAGGGTCATAATAACCTGACCCGCTGAGATAATTGTCAGGAAATCTTTAAATTGAAATAATCTGAAAATGTATCTTGAAAGTAATGGGGCTGAGACTATCTCCTGTGACAACTTGTTCCATTGTAGATTTGTCCTGGGGATGAAAGATTGTTGGTAAAGTACCTTGGAAACAAATGGTCTTTGTAGATTGTGTAGATGCTACCTCATGTTTCATCATTGACAGAGGTCATTGGGTACTTGACACTGTCATTTCTGGCCAATCTATTTCATGCCATATAAAATAGTCTACTTTTCTATTTAGTCTATTTTTCTCTCTCTTATACTGTAATGATTTCCACTCCAAATTTTCAATCAATGATGTGACACTCATGCATCTCCCATATTGATTTGTGCAGGGTCATACACCACATCTATGGATTTCTTCTTCAAATGAGTGGCTTGCAAGGGCATTTTAGAGTCATCCACCTTGCTATTGGTCTGAAGTCACATGTACGCCAGACTAGGTAAGGACAGCAGTTTGCTTCCCTGAAGGACATTAATGGGCCAGTTGAATTTTTCCCCAGCAATGGTCATTGTTTTAAATTTAGAAGTTCTTTGAAATCAAATTCCCCATCTGTTATCATGGGATTTGAACCCAGGTCCCCAAAACATTACCTGGATTTCTGGATTAATAGTCCAGCAATAATACAACTAGGCCATCCCCCTCCCCTAATGGATCACTAAAGCCACATACTAGTATCTTTCACAGTATAAGCTTCACACACAGAAGTTACCTATTCCAGGATTGGATGAACAAATGCTTGACAAGCAATAACTCTGATTTTTCAATATAATTTCAAGATTTTTCTTAGAAGTCTAATTATTTTAGATGCTGTCTGTTAAATATGGAATCCCCACTAAAGATTATTTTGAAGATTAACCCTCCCAGCTATGATTGTGTACCTCTTTATTGGAGAATTTGATTAGAGAACTGAAAAGTATCTGCATAAGGGTTTGTTAGTGAACTCTTTTTATTGGTGATGCATGGCAAAGAACTTTTTAGCATCAAATACTACCACCCATTGCTCCTGCCATTTTTGCAATTCTACCAGATCATCTTGCAGTATAATGATATGACTTTGCTTTTTACCTGACTTGTAAACCACGCAGTCATCTGTGAATAGTCCACCATTTTTGTTAACTAATTGAAAAGGTTGTTTTAATATGCCAACACAATATCCCAACACAAATCCCTGTGGCATCTTTATGAGAGACTAATTTCCCATCACCCACCCATCTGTTTTCTGTTTTTGTAGAAAGGACTGAATCCACTTGTAATAATGTCCCCTGACTCCATAGAAATGGCATTTTTGTCAAGACCTTTCCATTAGGAATTTTGTCAAAAGATTTTGAGGTGAGCAATATTGCCATTGTTCTATAAGGTAATGGTTTTGAAAGGGTTAATGCTAGAGACTACATTAAGTGCCACCATCTGATGATGTTGTATGGTCATGGGTTGTGAAAAGTCAGGTCAGCTTTGAATCTTAAAAAAGACGGACCTGTTAGCCTCAGTTACCTCATAGTCTGAGTAACATTGTAACTTGTGATTACCATTAGCCAATAAACAATTTCTTGTTTAAGATAAGAACCTCTTCTCATTAAGACTCTCACTTGCAATTTTCTTCTACCACTATAGACCTCGTCAGCACTTGGCACATGGTCAAAGCTAGAAGATGGTGGCATCAAGCTATCACATTCACAAAAGTTGGTATTCATAGCAATAATTGCACAGACAATATCCATTTGAGTAGGTTCACCTCTTTTTAGTCTTAAAGCTAAGAAATCGACATCTCACACAATTGTTGCCTTTTAGGGTTAATTGTTTTATCAACCCTGGGTCATTAAATCGAATCACCAATATCTTTGTCATTGTTAAATATGTTGGCATTCAATATTGATGGATGACTGTTTAATCTAATGTAATTACAAGGGAACAACTATCTACTGCTTTCGTAACAGGATAGCTGTGAGCGATGGTTCTGCCACCACCCTGACACCGTTCAGAGACCAGGACCAGCCTAGGGCAGTGGATTTGACTGACAACCTATTTCTGAAATCTTTCAGAAGAGAATAGTGTCATTAATTATTTTTTTTGACAGGCAGCCTGAGAATCAAACACCTCCTATTGTGAAGAAAAAAAAGTTTTGGCAGGTAGTGATGGCCAAATACATTTGATAGTTTTTTAGTAGCTGAAGGGCTAACGGTGTTTTCAAAAGTTTCACAAGAATTGTTTGAGATTTTAAAATACTATCCTGTTCTACAAGCTAAAAAGCCACTCTATGGTAATAGAGAGAACAAAACAAAATGATATGACTGTGCTGAGGAGACCAAACTAATGTTTGTTTCCTTGTTTGGTAATGTATGTAGTTCAGCCATTTTGTCTCAGAGTCCTTACAATGTGGAAACAGGCCCTTTAGCTCAACAAGTCTACATGAACCCTCCAAAGAATAACCCACCCAGACTCCTATAATTCCCCCTGACTAATGCACCTAACCTACACATCCCTGAACACTATGGGCAATTTAGCTTGGCCAATTTACCTGACCTGCACATCTTTGGGTTGTGGGAGGAAACCCACATAGACACAGGGAGAATGTGCAAACTCCACACAGGCAGTCACCTGTGGTTGGGATTGAAGCCAGGTACCTGGTGCTGTGAGGCAACAGTGCTAACTGCTGCACCACCATGCCATCCTGCATAAATCTTGTCTGAATAAAACTATTTGTGGTTTCAGAGTCTGAGTATTCCATTTGTGAAGGTGAATATTCACTGCTTTCATTTGAAACTTGTGGTAACATATGATGCATGTCTTTAACCATTGTGGAGACTAAGGGGTCTCTGTTTTGTTCCTAATATTCTGCATCACTTTTCTACATACCAGGCAAAAGGAAAGTGTACTCCAAATTGTACAGACTTGAGGCTCAGTTAATGGAAGGATGCTGATGCTGAATCTCTTAAAATATCATGTTAGATTTACGATAAATTAACAATTGATGACAGCAATGTTGACTCATACAGGTTGCACCCCTTCCCTTAATCCTGATAAATATCAGAGAAGGTCGCACAATGCCAATAATCACTTGTGCCTCTTAATTGCGAATGGAAAAGAAGAAACACATTCACAAATCTTCCGCGACTTATTAAATAAACTGTACACGAGAATAGCAGTGACACTTGAACTATTCTTAATATAAGTTGTTTTCACTTCTACTCTGCTTCATGTTGAGATTCACATAAATTATAATAAATATAATAAATAATTATAAATTATAAATATTTAAAGTGACAAGCAAGTAATAAATTTGGTGCCTGCAGGAGTTTGGGATGTTATGTTGAGGTTGTACAGAACATTGGTGAGATTGTTCTGGAATACTGTGTCAAATTCTGGTTGCCCCATTATAGGAGGGATGTTATCAAGCTGGAGAGGGTTCAGAAGATATTTACCAGGATGTTGCTGGGTATGGAAGATTTGAGTTGTTAAGAAAGGCTGGATAGGCTTGGACATTTTTCATTGGAGCAATGGAGGTTGAGACATGACCTGATAGAAATTTATAAAATAATGAGAATTATAGATAGAGCTGATGGTAATTGTTTTTTTTTCCCTTAGATGTGGAATTTCAAGACTAGGGGTGCATTTTTAAGGTGAGAGGAGAGAGATTTAAAATGACATAAGAGGCGATCTTTTTTTACACATAGGGTGGTTCGAGTGTGGAATGAACTTCCTGAGGAAGTGGTGGATACAGGTACAATTACAACGTTTAAAAGGTATTTGCATAGATACATGCATAGGAAAGGTCTGGAGGCATATGGGCCAGGAGCAGGCACGTGGGACTAGTTTAGTTTGAATTATGTTCAGCGTGGCCTGGTTTGACCAAAAAGTCTGTTTCCATGCCATATGACTCTATTAATCTATCAATCACTCCTAACATTGCTCTATGGTCATAACGTGGGATCTACAAATTTTTTTTCAAGTCAATGTCTTTTTTTTTTCTTCATCTTTTGTATCATAAGATTTAGCCTGAAAAGGACATTAGGTAATTCAGAGTAGAATTGTTAATTGGAGTGTGGGAAGCTAACTTCAATGTGGCAAAGACAGAGCTGAACTAGTTAGACTGGAATCAAACAGTGGGTAAATCCGAGTGAACAATGGCCTACTCTCAAAGTAGTACCTGAAAAAGGCAAAGTTAGCATAAACAATTCCAGGGATCACCATATGAAAAAGATCAAAATTACATAAAGAAGAAACCTGCGCTTATGACAAGCTTCAGGTTGAGAATACAGTTGAGAACCATGCTGAAGGTTCAGGGGAGAGGTAAAAACACCAGATAAGAGAAACAAAGATGATTCTGAAGAAAGACTGGCAACCAACACAAAGGGGAAATAGCAAAGTTCTTTTTCAGA
The DNA here is from genome assembly GCF_004010195.1 of Chiloscyllium plagiosum. NCBI lineage: Eukaryota > Metazoa > Chordata > Chondrichthyes > Orectolobiformes > Hemiscylliidae > Chiloscyllium > Chiloscyllium plagiosum. The sequence continues at coordinate 53,338,020 of NC_057727.1, read as the reverse complement.
GCCTAAGTATTAAAAGGGTACCAAAAGGAACAGTAGGGGCTAGTTTAGACCAAGAAGTGAACTTCCACCTGGAGACCTCGGGCATTCTTGAAAATAAAATAATTACACTGCATCTGTCTTCACCAAGTGGATAGGTGCTGCCCAGGTCTTAGTGGCAGAGTAGGACAAACTTGATAAAATGAAGGTATTGGGTAAACTGTCAGTGCTTAACATTGACAAGATACTAAGAGTGGATGATATACATCGAAGGACTTTGAAGGGAATGAGATTGCAAATTGCAGAGGCACTGGCCATAGCCTTTCAATCTTCCCTAGACTCAGGGCACATCCAGAAGATTGAAGAATTGTAAACCTTATGCCATTGTTCAAAAACAGCTGCAAGGAGAATCCTAGCAATTACAGTTTAACTTCAGTTGTCGGGTAGCTTCTAGACACCATTATTCCACCTACAATTAGCAGTCACACGAAAAAAGGTGTGTTTGTTAAGAAGAGGCAGCATCGCTTTCTAAAGGGGAACTACTTTCTTGAGGTTTTGGAAGAGGCAACAGAAAGGCTTGATGAGGGAAATGTCAATGATGTGTTGTACATGGACTTCCAAAAGGCATTTGATACAGTACACACTAACGATCAGCAAGAGATGTTATAGCTTGTGGAATAGAAGGAACACTAGCAATATGAATACAAAACTTGCTAAATAATAGGAAACAAAAATAGGATACTTTTTACACTAGAGGAAAGTTTGTCGTGGAGTCCTTCAGGTGTTGGTATTGGACACTTGCCTATCCTAAGACTTATTTATGATCTAGATCTTGGTGTGCAGCTGACAATTTCAAATGCCGATATAAAATTTGGAAACATTGTAAACTGTGAGGAAGACAGCATAGAACTTCAAAAGGCCATTGTTAGATCAATGTGAATTGTTACTGTGGATGCTGCGATCAAAGAAAGAAGTGTTGGAGGATCTTTGTGGCTATCAGAGCATTTGTGGAGAGAGAGAAATTCAGCTCACGATATGACTCTACTTAATTATTTTCAGCATATGCTGCAGTGCTCCAGCAAAGCCCCAGGCAAGCTCAGGTAATTTACAGCCTTCAGGACTCAATATCAAATTTAACACTTTCAGACCATGAACATCCCCTTTCTTGTCTATTACTTACCCCTCCCCCCACCCACTCCAGGTTCTGTCTTGAAGTTTGTTGCTCTCCCACAGTCAACCTGTTTTCAGCTCCCAGTCCTCATTAGCTTCTTGTCTTAATTGGCTTACTATCAACAACTCTCTTATCTAATTTAGATATTTTCTCTCTCTCTCTCTCTCTGGGTTCTGCCATCACCTATCTGCTCATTCCTTTCTTTCCCTCCTATTAATCAGCATAAATACTACCTTGTTCTACCTGTATCTAGAAGGGCCACTGCATACTGTATTAACTCCGTATTCAATCCACAGACATTGCAGACCTGCTAAAATTTTCCGGCAATTTACGTTTTCGATAATTCTGTTGTATAACAGCTCTGCTTGTTCTTCTGCTGTTTGTCCACATTATATGGCATATCTGCATTTGACCAACCTTTATGAAAACAGATCATGTGATCATGAATCTGTTACTTTACATAACTGGTTAAGAGATAGATATGGGTCATCCAAAGATGTGCAGGTCAGATGAATTGGCAATGCTAAATTGCCCATAGTGTTCAGGGATGTGTAGGTTAGGTGCATTAGTCAGGGGTTAATATAGTGTAGGGGAATGGGTCTGGGTGGGTTACTCTTCAGACGGTCGGTGTGGACTTGCTGGGCCAAAGGCCCTGTTTCCACACTGTAGGGATTCTATCATTCTATTTCATTGGTGGAGTGGGTAGTTTGGTGGAAAATGGAGTTGAATGTGGAGAAGTAGTATGAGATAATCCATTCTGGTAGAAATAACATGAAGGGACAATATAACGTAAGTGATAAAATACTAAAGGGTGTACAGACACAGGGGGACCTGGGTGTATATGTGTATAATTCAATAAGGTGCCAAGTTAGTTGGAGAGAGTTAATACTACACACAATATCTTGGGGTCAAGAGTGTGGTGCTGGAAAAGCACAGCAGGTTAGGCAGCATCCGTGGAGCAGGAAAATCGAGGTTTCAGGCAACTACCCTTCACCAGGATGTCTTGGTCTTTATTAATAGGGACAGAAGGTACAAGAGCAAGAAGGTTATGTTGAATTTATACAAGAAATTAGTTAGAAGTCAGCTTGACTACAATGTGCAGTTGTGGGCAGCAAGGTTATGAACACATCTACGGAGATAGATAGCTGAAGATGTTTACAAACTAGAGATTTACAAGATCTACAAACATCAGATATGAAGATGTATTGGAGAAGTTTGCACTTACATCCATGGAGAAAGCCGAGAGGAGATTTGAAGGAGGCTTTCAAAATCAGAAAGGGTCCGGACAGAGTAGGTAGGAAGGAAAATATTGTGAACATGAGGGCACAGATTTCAATTAATTTGCAAGCAATCTTTTTCATACAGTGAGTTGTTCAGTTCTGGACTGTAATGCCTTGTTTGTTGAAGACAGGTTCAATTAACGCATTCAAGGGCACTAGATAATTATTTGAATAGAAGCAATGTACAGGGTACAGGAAAATGGCAGAGAAATTGGCACTAAGTTGAAGTATTTGATTGGAGAGGCAGTGCAGATATGATGGGCTGAATGTCCTCATTCTGCTCCATAACAATTATGAAATGGAAGACATTGACTCATGAGGGAGATAATCTCTAAGATAACAGCACTATAAAAATTGTTGTCATCTACTGGAAATTGAATAAATCATCCTATTAACTTATCAATAAATGTAAAACACTCTCCTTTGAAAGTATTTTGCTCTCCTAATCGGAATTCCTTCCCTTATTATTTACATTAACCTCTATTGAAACATTTGTATGTTATTATCTCATTAAGTTTTCATCCCTCTCTCCCTCAAATATTTTAATAATGGATAAAAGATAATGTGTTTATGGCTTCAAATGAGCCTCCACCAGTTCACAATTTTCTAGTTTTAATCTTTATCTGAGGAGAAACTGATCAGACTGTCTTTTCTCAATTTCCTGTTTGTAGTGATAAGTGAAGTTTAACATTGATAATATCTCCTGTAATGTGTGGGCTGCATTAAAACATTTTCATTTCTGCTAAGTCTTTAGTTCTTGTCATTCTGTGATTTGATATGCGTTACCTGTGCCTGAAATTTAATTTGTATCCACCGGCTGAGATTTGTACTGTTTAACCTGGGATGACTTCTATCTGTGTTGGACTGGGATGTAGCATGAATGCAAAAGCTATATCAGCATTGTGATGAAATTTGGCTTGCTGAGTTTTACTACCCACTCCACCAATGAAATAGAATGATAGAATCCCTATTAGAGAGGTATTTGTTTTCAAACCGACATTCATTTAGTCTCACTTTTCTAAAATTCCCCGAGTTGTTTTTTAATATTTTCAGCTTTGTTTCCCTCCGGGGAATGGTCTGACAGTCGCACATGGCTCTCCAATATCTCCCCCAAGTGGGGATTCTTCAAGCATGAACCTGGCTGGTCAATGTGCACCAACGTTTCCCTGATAGCAGGCATTAATGCCAAGCTTAATCTTGTGTTCATGCAGCATCTAGTGTCTGACCGGTAAAGATACCAGCTCTTTGGCAAATGGCGTGTTTGAGGAACAGTGACTTGAGATGGAGCCTGCAAAATTTCAAAGCCCTCCAGGAGACTTGTGTAATAAGCAGGGAAAGATATTACCCAAAAAGAAACAGAAAGCGAAGTTACTAGTGATTCAGTTGTTAGACATATTGAAAGAAGAGGTGGATAAGATTGATATTGAACAAGTTTACAGGTTAGGATCTATTTAAATAAAACACAGAAGCCAAATGGGATTCAGTCCAAATGTGCTAAAAAAAATTCACAGAGATAATGATAGATTTGTTAGAAAAGCTGAAATTATTAGAAAGAAAGACTTGCATATCTGCAGCAAAAACAGAAATTGCTGGAAAAGCTCAGCAGGTCTAGCAGCATCTGTGGAGAGAAATCAGAGTTAATGTTTTGTGATGAGTAACCCTTCCTTGGGACTGCAATGTTTTTTATGATGCTCTTAAATGCTTTGCAACCGTTTTGAAGTATAAATTCTTTGAAGGTCAAATGCACAGCAAATGGTGTTCTTAGCAAGGATCAGCTTGTCTCATCGACACATTATTCAGAATCTAAATGTACTTTTGTACTGTTAAGTTTGATTTTGAGATACAGCAGGTGCAGAGGTTGACAGATGAATGTTATTTCATGATTCTTGAAGTGCTTGTTCATCATTTGATGATCCAGAGCTATGCAGTCAATAACAGAGGCATATGTTTGTCAATATACATTTTGAGTGAAGATACTAAAACACGTATCTTGAAACCATCATAGATTTCTCAATTAGAAGTAACAAGGTGGATTTTTACCATGAAGTATACCAAAAGGTCTCAATTAATGCCTTTTAACCTACTGCACACTCAATGTAACTATTTCTTTCCACGCATGGGTCTTGAAATTGGATCACTTTTGATCCAATAATGCTTTTGGAGTTAAATTAAAACCAAAAGAACTGCAGATATTATAAGTCAGAGACAAAGATAGAAATTACTGGAAAAGCTCAGCAGGTCTGGCAGCATCTGTGAAGAGAAATCAGATTGAGCATTTTGGGTCCAGTGACCCTTCCTCAGTTCTGATTTAACTCTGATTTCTCTCCACAGGTGCTGTCAGACCCCCTGAGCTTTTCCAGCAATTTCTATCCTTGTCTCATGTACTCTTTTTGTTTCATTTATACATTGATACTCTTACCATTCTAAATCTCAGCAATGATTTCTTATAATACTTGTCTTGTTTTGTAATAGCTGGTAGGAAATGCTGAGTTGTTTCAGTGGATTGTACTGTACAGTTGCGCCGCATGTCTTAATGTATTAAATTGATCTCATCACCTCATTAATACTATTTCTGTGTTCCATCACTGCCTCTTTTCCACTTTACATTACATGCAAGATTTCTGAAAGCTTTCTGTCATGCATCAATCTTTGAGTCTGGTCTTGGTTGTCTCTGTGACATGTGGACATCAGACCTGAAGCCTGCAGCAATATTTCAATGTGTTATGAGTGTTTTATATATGGCATTGTTTGTTTGTTCCTTTGCGGCATTCTCTCAGAAATACTGTATAATATGACTTTTCCTCAGCTTTACCTATTCTTTGTGTTGAGAAACTGATGTGTCAAGGCTTATAATGCTGGGTGCCAACAAGATTGAAAACATGCAGAAAATTAAGATTTACTGTCCAAGGTGCCACTCAACTAAGACTTAAAACATTTTCAGATTGTCGAAGAAAGGGAAAACTGAAGTTTATAAGAACCCATGCAGGTTTAAAACCTGCTCTGGGCAAGACATCATGCTTCTCGTATTTAATTTCAATTCTGTGGATAGAGCAGAAGCCAATGCAGAGATTTGGGGATATTATTAAGAAGTTCAAACTTGCCAATAGTAATGCCATATTCGAAAAGGGTGACGCTGGAAAAACGCAGCAGGTCAGGAAGCATCTAAGGAGGAGAATCGATGTTTCAAGCATAAGCCCTTCATCAGGAATGTGGGGCTTATGCCCAAAATGTTGACTCCTGCTCCTCGGATGCTGCCTAGCCTGCTTTGCTTTTCCAGTGCCGCACTTTTCGACTCTGATCTCCAGCATCAGCCATCCTCACTTTTTCCAAGAGTAATGTAATTGACAAAGGCATGGGAAAAATGAAAATTAAAGGTTAAGGATGAGTTTAAAAGTGAGGTATCACTAATAATTTACATTTATATAGTACCTCTATCCAGTAAATCAGCCCAAGGTTTTTCACAATAACTCGATCGAACATAAATTGACACAGAGAGCTGTGAGGGCATTGATGAAGGACCGAAAGGTTGGTCAAGGAGTGCCTTAAAAGAGGAGAGGCAAGAAGAGAAACATCATGCAACAGACATTCGGATTGTTACTCTATTTTGGCAAGGCTTGATGTTGGAATAGCTTCTTGAGATATGGGAGTGATATTAATGACTTGAACTTTATAGATTGTCAACAATGCTTGAGAGGAAAACATTTGGCATGAAAGAGGAAACAAAGGCTGTGTTGGAATTCTGCATCAGTGCCTGTTGCCTGGGAGTTCTTCCCATGCATCAATCTGTTGAAGGTCTGCTGGAACGAAATCAATTTCATTTTGGGAGATTGTCTGGAGATTGACAATTTGAAGATTAAAGACTGAAGTCATAGCAAACGATTGTTCCAGTGCTCATGCTTTGAATTCTATCAATTCCGTGAAGAAATTTGAAAGCAATATTAAATGGCTTAGATTGGCCACTGTTGCGTGTTACCAGTGTTGCTGGGGGTGGATGCAAGTTTAGTAGTCCTGATGGATTCTGCTGAAAATCCTGGCACAGGCTCACTACATATGGTGTGTTACAGTAATAAATGTATATTTATATAGTGCCCTGAACATGTTAAACTGTTACAAGGTGTCTTGTATCAAATGTGCCAAACAAAATTTGCAACAGCATCACAAGTGGAGATAGTAGAATGGTGACAAATAGTTTCATCGAAGAGGTATGTTTTAAAGGAGGATAGAGATTTAAAGGTGAGAAGAAAAGTCTGTTGCCTGTAGGCCAGACAACTGGAGATTGTAGATCGGGGATGGACAAGAATTGAAGGAATGCCGTGATTTCAAAGCGTTGCAAAACTTGGAGAACTAATAGGGATGGGATGGGTGAGGCTGTGAAAGGATTTGCAGTCAAGGATGAGAAATGTACATTTGAGGTACTACTTACATTGGTGTGAACTCCTGTCAGTGAACACAGCGGGTAAAATAGGTGTGCTGTGATTTATTTTCCAGGCAGTCAGTTTTGGAGAGTGCTAGTTTACTGGAGTATGGAAAACAGGAAGATGGCTCAGAATACATTACAATAGACATGTCTTGATGTAATCACAGTGCAGTCAAGAGTGTGGTGCTGGAAAAGCACAGCAGGTCAGGCAGCATCCGAGGAGCAGGAAAATCGATGTTTCGGGCAAAAGCCCTTCATCAGGAATTCCAGCACCACACACTTGACTCTAATCTCCAGCATCTCACTTTCGCCTGTAATCACAGTGCATATAAGGGTTTCACCAAAAGGAGCCCGGATACATGGTTGAGCAGTAGAGATGATCCGGTGATGGAGAGGATATGAGATTGGATGTTTACCTCAAGGACTCTGTTATCATTTAACTTGACAAATTGATAGAGGATTTTAGAAATTTAGCAACAATTGTTTATTTTATGAGCATGTAGTGAGAGCCAGTCTTATCATCATAAAGTATAAAACTCACTGTGATGGGTTACAGACATTTCCAGTCTTTGTACATAGTATTACAACATATTACAACTTCCACACTTCTTTGTCCAGATGTCTTGCAATTAGCTACTGTTACTCACAATGTTCCCAGGCATTGTCTGTATTTTACCCAAGGCTAGCACTATGCTGCTAATAGTGCAGCTCCTACATTACCAGCCTGGCCTGTCCAAATGTTTCATTTGTTATCCAGTCTTTGTGGATCTGAGATTCCCATTTGCTTTGTTGTTACTGACAATATGACTATATTTTGAACCCTTACTAACTTAACCCCTTGGGGCACCAAGGTTGTGAATGGTCTGGTTGGCCAAGGAGAAGGGTGGAGATGGAACCAAGGAAGCAGAATTTGTGTTCTTGACCAAAGAAATGGGGATGGGTCTTCCCAATGCTTTGTTGGGCTAAACGTCTGCTCTGAAAATGTGTTGCTGGAAAAGCGCAGCAGGTCAGGCAGCATCCAAGGAGCAGGAGAATCAACGTTTCCAGCATGAGCCCTTCTTCAGGACTCATGCCCGAAATGTCGATTCTCCTGCTCCTTGGTTGCTGCCTGACCTGCTGCGCTTTTCCAGCAACACATTTTCAGCCCTGATCTCCAGCATCTGCAGTCCTCACTTTCTCCCCTTAAAGTCTGCTCTTCCAAAATCTGATGTCAATCAAAGAGCATGAGAGTGGGACGGCAGAGAGAATTAGTGAGGATGAGCCAAGTGTAGGAAGCTGATGGCCCACATCTTTCAAAGGGTGGTAATCACCACTGGTGTGCCAATACTCTCTGAAGTCTTTCTCCTGCAGTGAAGGAGCTTTCTGGCCTGCAGTATTGAACCTAGCCTTTGCAGAAATGCAGAGCTCACCTGATATGGGATTCCTTCTTTGTCACGTGGGATCTTTAAGGGGGAAGCCACACCTTTTTTGGGGCAATGAGTACTATATTCTTGGAAATGTTCTGAAAGGATTTGGGGCATTTAAACAACATTTATTGAATGGATTTGATTGAGGTGAGTGTGCAGGGTGGAAGAGTGGCACAGCGCCAGCCGGTTAAGTAGGATATGCAAGTAGGATAGCAAGTAATAAGGGTGGCACGGTGGTTCAGTGGTTAGCACTGCTGTCTCACAGCGTCAGGGACCCAGGTTCGATTCCAGCCTCAGGCGCCTGTCTGTGTGGAGTTTGCACATTCTCCCCGTGTCTGTGTGGGTTTCCTCTAGGTGCTCCGGTTTCCTCCCACAGTCCAAAGATGCGCACGTCAAGTGAATTGGCCATGCTAAATTGCCTGTAGTGTTAGGTGCATTAGTCAGGGGTAAGTACAGGGTAGGGGAACGGGTTTGGGTGGGTTACTCTTCAGAGGGTCAGTGTGAACCTTTTGGGCCGAAGGGCCTGTTTCCATACTGTGGGGGAATCTAAGCGAATCTAAAGCTGACGGTGCCGATGAACCATGGACAAGAGGGACACCACATGACCAGCAACCATGGGAACTCCAGCAGCAGCATGCAAATGCAAATAATCAGTATGTTTGTTCAGTAAACTGTTTGTCATTTTTAATTGATCCTGTTCACTTACCAATCGGTTCATTTTGTGTTAAAAATATGTTCTAAGAATATGACATGATGATCAAAGATGACTCTTCTTAATTAACCAACAATGATACACACCAAATATTTTCCAAATATCCAATGGTCAGACAGCTAAGGGACACTTCTAATGTGTCGTAATTGCTTATATCGTTAAATTCACCACTTTGTTATCTTGATTGTATACTAGCACCCCTATGTTGCATATTTCAACTACACAAATGAATTACCCTAAACAACAGCCAATATATCACGCTATGTCACTTTTTGCTTTGATTTCAGTATTTATTATAAGCATCCAGGAAACCATATTGAAAAATATCTACAACGAAGGTGCTAAATGTCAGCAAGGACCACATATTTTAATTTTTAAGTAAACATGAAGACACTCATTTGTCAATTTTTCCTGCCACTATGACAAGTTTTACCTTTTTACTGACAAGATAAACTTGCCCATTCGCGCTAACCAATAAAGAACAAATGTCCTTTCCAGTACAATCCTCAAACATCTTCAGTGTTATATTTGAGCCACCGATAAAACTATAAAGCAATATGAAATGTCTTCATATTTATAAAACAATATGAGAAATTAGTTCCTCCTGGTGACAGTTGCTTTGCATTGTGTGGATGATAAGTTCAGGATCGTGTGTTATTGGGAGATAGTGGAAACTGGAAGCCAGGTCTGGCCTGATAGTACAGAACCGGCCTTAGCTTTTCAGCATCCTTGACGCTTTTCAGCAATCATGTCGAACATGTTATCAGCCAGTCTGAGGATCATACTGCACCGGAGAGTTTTTAATCTTCTAGAGAAAGTGCTGATGTTTTCCATCCTTCTTTGTTCTCGGAGAAAGGGCACTTGTATGTGAAAATGGTTGGCAGGGTTTCATTGTTTCACAGAAACAAGGCTTCAGATGATGTTGCTGTTTCTCCTCCGCAAGGAATTCTGACTCATTGTTTGAATTTAGTGATAAATGAAATGTGTAGCTCAGGATACACAAAGCTGCATCATTTTATCATCCCGGGGTGGATTTGCTGAGCTCCTCCAAAGAACAGAATTGATTTAAAAGCTATCTCTTTACGTTTTTCGATACAGTTTAAAAATATTGAATTTTCAATTGAATTTAAATGGAAATCCAATGCAATAAGCGAGCATAAATATTAATTTTCCACTAAACTGTCTCAATGATGATGCCAGGACATTGGTGCCAGCTGCTCTGAAGCTATTAATTTAGCATTCACTTCACTACTGAAAATTCTTTTCAGTCTGCAGGATGGCAAGTGAAAATGGAAGGTAAATGAGTGCTGTACTATCCTAGTGAAAATATAACTTGAGAAATGCAAGTAAAAGATTGAAAGCAAGATTAGTGGTGAGGGGCCACAGATACAGAAGAACACTGGCATGTGATATGCTGAAATGCTGAAACCATAATGTTAGTATAACATTGATTCAACGCAAAATCTGGCTGGGATATACCTTGCACCATCTATCCACAGGAAATTGCAATGATTTCCCATCATATATAGAGCTGTGGTCCAATGGGTATATTTTAGGCTGAATATTTCAGATAGTCTCTCTTTTCAATGTATCAATCTCTTTTTCTCCCCCTCATTGAAAGCTACAGAAATTTAAAACTCTCGTTATTGAAACTAAAACAGAATTTTAATGGAGAGAATTACTTGATGCTCTCTTTGGCATCTCTTGCTAGCTAAAGAGATTGTCTTCCAACACTTGAAAACAAATTCACACCGAGTCTTGGGAATGGATTGGAGGCATACATCACATCATATTGTAACGGAGATACTGTTCAAGGAAAAAATACCGTAGCCAATATGTGCATCGAAAACATGTGGAGTTCATTGACCCGAACGTGAAAACAAAGATGATTGGACAGGAAAATGGGTTTTTTTTATTAATGATTATTGCTATCTTTTTATGAACCCTAGTTTCAATGCCTTAATAGGCATGCATAGAATGATATGCATAATGTTTAGAGTGGAGATAGCAGTGATAGTTCTACACAACACATTAAAGGATTATAATCTGGAATTACTGCATGAAAGGATGGTGAAGTAAGATTCAGTTGTTACAACACATTGGATTGGCATTTTGAAAATCCAAGCCTCATTATTATCAGAATTGGCTCAAGAGTTAAAGGTTTCAAAGTGTATGCAAAATTTCCCAAATTTCCTGTCTTCTCGAAACAGATTGATGGAAAGGATGGGGCAGATTCCTGTTCTTAACAATAATGGCTATTTATTACAAATAAATAGATTCTAGCTACAACTAAGCAATTATAAACTGTCAGCATATGACACAGCTAATTAGAACTCTCATTCCCTTTGTTGTCTAGCTCCTCCTTTAAAAAGTTACACAATTCCGAACAGAATGTTATGAATTTGCCCAGGTGTCCCATAATACTGAAGCAGTTAAATCAATATGAACACAAGCTGGTACCAATACAAAACAGTCCCAACTTTATTAGAACAAAGTTACAGTAACCTTTAAAATGAAACTATCTCTAACCCTTAAGATTACCATCCTTCCCAAGTCTCTTGAAGACTTGCGCAGTCACTCTCTCTTTGGCTCTGGTTCTATGTCTGTGAAGCTGCTTTCTTCCTCTATCTCTCTCTCTCTCTTTCTCTCTCTTTCTCTCTTTCTCTCTCTCTCTCTCTCTCTCTTTGGACAGTCAGCTGATCTCTGCCTCTTGCCATGCTGGTCTCCTCAGGAGTCACCCAGAAGATTCCATTCGTGAACCCTGTTTTTAAACCTTTTAGATGGTTTTCTGGAACTTTCTATAATTCTGGCTAATTAGGGAGATACACTTAATAGTTCGAAACAGAGTCAATCATTCAGATGACATGCTCCTGTTAGTTTCTTGTGTAACAGTACCCCGGGTCTTTCTGTCGGGGTCCTCTTTTATTTAGTGGATAAATAGTTGGGGTATGCCTGTCCAGGATAACTGTTCCTTTTACATTATGCTAATGTCATTAGCACCTGGCTGCTGTGTTTGTATTGTATCTGGTGTGCGAGTTTTGTGATTTCAGCATTTTACTTGGCCAATGTACCCAGTATCCCTTGCTGTTGGGCCAATCTCTCGATGTTTTAGCAGCTAGGAGTCTGCTACATTTTGTAAACGTCCCTTTTCTCACAGTTAGGAGGAAGTGAGGACTGCAGATGCTGGAGATCAAAGTCGAAGAGTGTGGTGCTGAAAAAGCACAGCCAAACAGGCAGCATCCGAGGAGCAGGAGAATTAACATTTCAGGCATAAAACTGAATTTCCTGATGAAGGGCCTATGCCTGAAATGTTGAATCTCTTGCTCCTTGGTTGCTGCCTGATGGGCTGTGCTTTTCCAGCACCACACTCTTTCTCACAGTTAGGCAGACGCAGACATGGAAAACTGAATTTGAAATAATTTCATTTACATCACACTGTAAACTTCTGTTATAAATTCAGTGTCTTACGATCTTATACTCCACAACCACCTGACGAAGGAGCAGCGCTCCGAAAGCTAGTGCCTCCAAATAAACCTGTTGGACTATAACCTGGTATTGTGTGCTTTTTAACAGGGAAAACAAATACATGGGCAGAAGGAAATCTGGAAAAGCAGTCTAGTAGTATTTCTTCATATCAGCTGTTGAGTTGGTTCTTGCTGATCAGAAGATTTATTCTCAACTTCCCTTTACCAAGCACTTTTGCTGGTTTGCAAGAGACACAGGGTGGCTAGATCATTTATAAAATATCTCTGACTTACCACTTAAAAATCACAGTTAACAGCAACTGCTCAAGGAAAGATAAACTGGTTTTCTTCAGAATTAAATTAGGTTTTGAATTTAAGAGAACATAGAGATAACTTTGGGCTGGGAGAGATCTGATCACTTCTCTCTGTATCTTGTTGCAGTCCCAAGCTTTGCAATTACCTGAGAAAAAAATTACACTCTTTTTGGCAGGCAAAACACATTTGTCATTGATAGGTGACTAGGAGTCCCTAGATCAACCTGATGTCTTGTCAATCAAAGCTGCATCTGAATGCAGAGTCCTTCAGCTCCAGTTCATCTGAAACCCAATCTTCAATTATTGCTCATCCAAACAGCTGGCTAAACAATGTTTGACATGAGTGCCAGCTCACTCACTTTGCAAAACATGCAACAATCCTTGCAAAACACTGGGTTTAAAAACCATTCTTTCTCATTTCACTCCATATTTAAAAAGTGCAAAAGTAAAAGGGCATGGTCTTTACAAAATAATTAATTCTGAAAAGGAAACTGGATAAATGTTTGAGGAGGAGAAATGCAGGGCCATAGTGACAGAGCTGGGGAAACAAACCAATGGGACATCTCCATCGAACAGCAGACTCACTAGACTGAATGCGGAATGATTCTGTTAAGACAATTCAACCTGTTAATGTGGATTGAATCCTGTCTGGGTGGTAGGTTAAAATAGCTGAAATTGTTAACTTGTTAGGAAGCTGATTAGGAACGCATTGGCTACCATCTTTAATCTGTTCATGTTCTTCAGTGCACAGCAAATCCCTATTAGACAGTCGAATCAATCATTTAAACACATTAAACGCACAGTATATGCTGTTACAAAGCAAGTTTCTGACTTTTACTTTATTTGGAACTTGCCAAATTAAATAAATGTGAGAGGGAAGTGGAAATTGACAGGGCAAAGTGATTTATAGGTGAAAGAGTTTTTAATAACCTGAAGTCTGATGCCTATCCCCCTGCCTAAGTAAAAGTTCTTTGCACTCTCTGGTGTCATGAGTAAGCTGCTGTCTTGCTTTCATGTTACCAACCTCCTTTTCTTGTCCTCAGCTTCCTCTCTGATTTTCTAAAGACTGCCATCTGCCCAGACGTAGCAGCCCAGCGAGGGAGCGGGCAACAGTGATCGGGACACACACGCGACCACTTGATCAGAATTGCACGGCCCTCAGCACAGATACTGGCACACGTCATATCTTGGAGGCAAGTAGAGAGTTGGGATTAGCATTTGGTCAATCTTTGGACTTGAATGAGCTGAGGCCAGGCCATGGGGAAAAGATAACTCGTTTAGCAGCTTACTAGAGGGCAAGTTGCTGCAGAGGACTTGAATGAGGGCCTCACTAGGCAGTAAAGGGACATATCCACTTGGTTGCCAGGTACACTGGCTGACCTTCCAGGTAGCCTCCTTTCATGGTTGGCCATGGTTATTAGGCAGAACTTTCCTCAATTGGTTGCATTCAGCTTCAGAAGAAGTGAAGCCCACAGCAACCCCCCGTCAAGACCAGAACACATCGTAACTATCTCCAAAAACACGGCAACGTACTTCCAACCTCTTTGAAATAGAATAACATTTTAAAAGCTCCTTTCCAGCTGTCTAACCCCAAAGTTATGACGTACAGGGTCCCTCTTACAGCTTGTTGTTTAAAGAGTGAGCTATGCATTAAGGGGATTAGCATTACCCATTTTAAAGTTTGTGGTATCAGATCAGCTAGCCAGATTGTGTGGCATCAGGATCATTTTAGTTCATGGTTTTCTGGTGTGCATCGGAATCATTCCCCATGTGCACATTTCTCATGGCATGCTGTATTTTTACTGTGTCAAAATGGTGTTCGGTCTCCTTGGGCAAAGAAATTGTTCACCCTCTCCTCCTTCAACTGTAGCCTTTTGTGCAAAATCCTCTTTCATTTTCTCCATCTCCATTTGACCATCTAGAACACTTGCTCAGGAATTCCCTCCCCCTTTGCTCTGTGGTCTATTTCTTTTTCCTTCTTTCAGACACTATAAAACTTTCCTCTTTGACAAACATTTTGGTTACCTCTTTTTAAGATCTTCATTCTGATGATGCCTCTGTGAAGCATCCCAGAACTTTGTCTAGCTTCAAGACAATAAACAAATGTAACTTATTATTTTGTTAGGGGATGAAAGATGAAACTGTGAAAAAATCCAGAAGTAAGGTTTAATAATATAAATATTGTTTTGTGGAGTTGGAATACAATAGCTACCACAATTCTTTCCCATATTTGTGGGTCTTCCTTTGGCTTTCTTGATCCCTCCCCTATCTGCAAAGACCAAATTCCAGCTGAAAGTTATCTTTCCAACAGGTGGTTGTATTCATCATCTATTCATCACCCCCCATTCTGTGGAGACGTTAATCTATATAGCTTTGTGAGTTCAATCTCCACTTTGTGGAGGGAATCAGGCTGACACTCCTGTCCACACTAAATATCAAATTTCTTGAAAGCCTTGAGACGTCTGGATATATTCATCTTCAGTTCAATATGATTCCAGCTCTGAGTTGCAGAGAAAAATATAGATGCAGGAGTTGGCCGTTTGTTCTACAAATCTGCTCTCCAGTGAATCTGATCATGGCTGATCATCCCTGTTCCCACTTTCTCCCCATATCTTTTAAACATTTTACTTTCAAGAAGTATATCTGCATTTTTTTTTAATGTCTTCAAAGTTTAGCCCTTAACAGTTTCCTGTCATAGAGGATTCCATATGCTCACCACTCTGTGTGAATTTTCTTAATCTCTGACCTAAAAGGTCTACCTTTTGTCAACAGATTGTGATCCTCAGTGCTGGGCAACCACAATATACTTCCTAACTCTATCCTGTCTAATCCAGTTAGAATTTTATTCACATCTACAGGAATTCCAATTATTTACATGTTGTTCTGCTATAGCACCATTTCTTTAACACAAATTTGCTATAATGCAATTGATGAATTGGGGACACTGTTCTTAAAGTGTGAACTTTTAAAATGTGTATTAGCTGTAACATGATTACATCACCTACACTTTAAGCGCTGTTTCTAAAGCGTGATTTTTCTATTGTACAAGAATGCAAGCATCGCTTGTTAGAAGAACTACCTGCATTCTAAACTGGAGTGAATATAGTCCTAATCAATTCAATCTCTTCCCATTTATCAGTCCTGCCAACCCAGGAATCAGTCTAGCACTCCCTTAATAGTAGAACATCCTTCCTCACATAAATAGATCAAAACTGCACACAATATCCCAGATGTCATCTCACCAAAGCTCTGTACAATTGCAGCAAGACAGCCTGGTCCTGTTCTCGAATCCTCTCACTATGAAGACCAACATACTATTTGCTTTCTTCACCATCTGCTGCACCTGAATGCTTTTATTTAATGGCTAGAGCATGCGGGCACCCAGGTCTTGTTGCAGCCAACTTACCATCATTCAGATAATAATCTCCCTGCCTATTCTTACCACCATCACATATATCCACATTATACTGCACCTGTAACTTGCCACAATCATGCTGAAGCTTCTCAGCAGCAGAACCTTCCACCCAGCTTTGTGTCATCTGCAAATTTGGAGATCTGACATATTGTTCTCTCATCTAACTTATTAATATATATTGTGAATAGTTGGTATCCAAATATTGATTCCTGTCATGCACTTCACTGGTCACTTAAAGAATGTAGTTAGAACACTATTCCAAGTCAGCTTATATGTTCTAACCCAGCTATTAATCTTTAAGTTGCTTACTGTGTCTCTTTGCAATTGGCAGGATTAGCTATCTATAAAATTCTATACGCAGCCCTGTGATTTATAGATTTGGCATTCAATTAAGCCAAAATAGGTGCCAACGAAGTAAATATAAAAAAATTGCAGAAAGCATAGGAGGGTCAGTCACTGGGGTGTCTGTTGTTTGGTCACAGTTATTTGGCTACCTCTGCTCCAGTATAGTTGTCCCTTGTACAGTAAAGATTTAATGGCTGATGTCATGGATTTGAAAGCTTAGAAGGATTTATACAAGGTCATGCTATTATCTTCCAAGGACCTCTGTCAATTGTTGTCTCCACCCCTCCCATTTATCTCTCCACCCCTGAGGCTCCCAGCCTCATTCCTGATGAAGGGCTCCAGCCTGAAACATCGACTTTCCTGCTCCTCAGATGCTGCCTGACCTGCTGTGATTTTCCAGTAATTCACACTCAATTCTGATCTCCAGCATCTGCAGACCTCACTGTCAACCTTACTGTGAAGCCTCTTCCAAGAATGCTTACCTTGAAGGTGTTCTCCTCCTCTCTCTACAAAGATCTCAGTGAGTTTCTCTCTCATTGTACTCCCCAAGTCCTCTCCTCTGCCCTGAAGCTCTTCAGCCATATCCTCAAGTAGACTGGCTACCACAGCCACTCCACCCACCTCTCCCATTTGTCACCTTTATCCCACCTCCACCTGTCTATTACGCTCTCAGCTAACTTCTCCCCAGCTCCACACCCCTCCCATTTATCTCTCCACTCCCAGCCTCATTCCTGATGAAGGGCTCTGGCCCGAAATGTCAATTCTCCTGCTCCTCGAATGCTGCCTGACCTGCTGTGCTTTTCCAGCAACACACTCTCAACTCCGCGAATCAGAGGGCAACTTATTAATCTTATGGCTTTATGGACATTTGCTTCCTCAGTAATTAATTTCAGTCTTCCATATTTGATTCATTTGCAAAAATATTTCATCCTATTGTTGACAAAAGCTTAGTAATTTTAAATAACAGTTCAGTCAGTTCTGCTATAACGCTGTTATTCTGTCCTTGTGCAGTCTCGTGTTATGCTAAAATTGCCTATTAGCAGCATCATTTAAACTAATGGGGCCAGAATCGCATTATAATCAATGCACACTTAAAAATTTGCTGTTTAGAAACAGTGTCCCCCAATTCGTCAATCGCGTTATAGCGAATTTGCATTAACGAAACACGCGTTATAGAAGAATGACCTGCTTGACATTAATTCAGCTGTTCTAATAATAAATCAAATATGCTAATATACTAGAGGCTGATATGATGTATATGCAATCTTGTACAATCATAAAGGATGAGTGCTTCACTGTACCTAAAGACAGTGGGTAAAGACTATGCGATCTGCTGCACATAACTGATAGCACAGCTAGAAATTACTATTGATCATATTAGTGGAGAAACACTTCACATGTTTGTCTGACATTCTTTTGTCTATTGTTTTGGCAAAGTAATGGAAGGAGTCATCAACAATGCTATCAAATAGCTCCTGCTCAGCCATAACCTACTCAGTGAAGCCAAGTTTAGGTTCAGCCAGGGCCACTCTACTCCTAATCTCATTCCAGCCTTTGTTCAAACATGGACAAAAGTTCTGAATTCCCAAGGTGATGTGTGAGTGACTACACTTGACATCATGGCAGCATTTGACTGATTGTGGTATCAACGAGCTTGGGTGAAACCCGAGTCAATGAAAGTTTCAAGGTCATCTCTGTGTCGGTCAGGAGCATACCAGGCACAAATGAAGATGGTTATGTTTGTTGAAGGTCAGTTGTCTCAGCTCTAGTATCTCTCTGCAGGAGGTCCTCAGACTTGTGTCCTAGGCCCAACCATCTTCAACAGTTTTATTGATTACCTTCCCTCCATCATAATGTTAGAAGTGGGGATGTTCACTGATGATTACACACTGTTCAGCACCATTCATAACTCCTCAGGTACTTAAATGTCCATGTCCAAATACAACAAGACCTGGACAATATCCAGACTTGGGATGAAAGATGGCAAGTAACATTCATGCCACACAAATGCCACGCAATCACAATCTCAAATAAGAAACAATCTAACCATCACCTCTTGCCATTCAGGGACTTAACCAACTGCTATCAACATCCTGGGGATTACTGAAATAGACTAGTCATGTAAACATAGTGGCTATAAGAGCAGGTCAGAGGCAAGGAATATTGCAGCAAGTAACTCACTTCTCATCTCCCCAAACCATCTATAAGACACAATTCAGGAGTGTGATGGGATACTCCTCACTTACCTGGATAAGTGCAGCTCCAACAACACTCAAGAAGCTTGAAACCATCCAAGATAAAGCAGCACAAAGATTCACTCCACCCATCACTGACATTCAGTAGCAGCAGCAGTGTGTACCATCCACAAGCTGTGTTGCAGAAATTCTCCTCAGACAGCACCTTCCTGATGACTACCATCCAGAAGAACAAGTGCAGTAGATACATGGGGACACCACCACATGCAAGAGCCACTCCAAATCATTCAACCATGCTGACTTGAAAATAAATCACGGTTCCTTCAGTTCACTGGGTCAAAGTCCTGGAATTCTCTTCCTCAGGACATTGACTGTCTAATTACATCACATGGACAGCAGCAGATCAAGAAGGCAGCTCACTAGCACCTTCTCAATGACAACTAGAGAGTGGCAATAAATGTTGGTCAGCCAGCGGCAACCATATTCCGTGAATGAATAAGGTGAAAAATAGAAGCAGTGTCAGTCCATTGAAAATAAATAAGATCACACTGTGTCAAAATATTTGACGGTAGACCAACACAAAATGGCTGCTTAGACAGAGTCTGACAAAGAAAGAAAACTCTTCTCAAATTGAGGACTCCCTTCATTTTGTTTTTAAATCATTTGAATTTTATTTTACACATACTTTAACTTTAGAATTTATGTACGAGATTAGAAAAACTCAGCACATACTGGAGAACTCTGACGATTTTTTTCCCTCCAGTATCCAACAGTAATATGTTAAAATGATCATTAATGTATTCCAGTTTCCTTGACAATCTCCTTTGCCATGTGTATTACCTTTGTAGAGTGTTCTGCTTTTTCAAGCAGCAGCTTTTGTATAATGCAGGCTGCCTATTCTAAAGATTACAGTCTATAGTTACAAACTCAAAGTGTTATGTGATTAGAAAATACTTTATTCAGATGCAACACTGAGAAGCAGGACTAGATACCTGCAATCAGAAAGTTTAATAAAATCCTGCAAACAGGCGCAAAATGATGCGACAGACTTTCATCTGTTCCTTAAAGAAAAACATTGAGGGTTCAGATGATTGAAAATAATAAAAACGAAGCTCTGAATAGTGCCGAGAGAGAAATAAGTTTTAAAGTAGTTTTATATCCAAGAGCTGACATACATATTTTTCTTTAAGGAACAGATGAAAGTCTGTACCATCATTTTGTAGCTTTTGCAGGATTTTATTAAACTAATTGATGGTGCAGGTGTCTAGTTCTGCTTCTCAGTATTGCATTTGAATAAAGTGTTTTCTAATCCCATAACACTGAGTCAGTGGCAGAAATGTCATCTTTGAGTTTGGTGGCTGTAGATTAAAAACTTAAGCTCATTATCTAGACTGATTTCAGTGCAAAACTGAAGAACTGTGCAATTTTGGGGTACTTCCTTTTAAATTGGGCATTGTATGTTACAATTAGAATCATAGAATTCCTACAGTGTGGAAACAGGCCCTTCTGCCCAACACGTCCACACCAACCCTCCAAAGACTAACCCACCCAGACCCATTCCCCTTACCTACATTTACCCCGACTAATGCACCTAACCTATGCATCCCTGAACACTATGGGAAATTTAGCATAGCCAATTCACCTGACTTGCACACCTTTGGACTGTGGGAAGAAATTAGAGCACCAGGAGGAAGCCCACGCAGACATGGGGAGAATGTGCAAATTCCACGCAGACAGTTGCCCGAGGCTGGAATCGAGCCAGATCCCTGGCACTGTGAGACAGCAGTGCTTGCCACCGAGCTACATGCCACCCACACCACTGAGCCACTGTGCCGGCCAAATAAAAAATGTTATTTCTTCAGGTCAATACAAAAGATTTGATGGTACTGGTGAAACAGCAGGGAGTGCTGAAGGGGAGATATTGGCCCCCAACAAACATCTTCCCTTGTGGTAGCTACTTCCACCCACATTCAGCCAAAAATGCTGAGTAAATGAATTATCACAGCCTCCACCCAAGTCCCTCAAGTTACAGATGCCAGACCTCAAACAATTTATTTTACTCAATATGTTATTGTGAGGAAAGGTGTGTGATTTGTATGTCTTAATATAATTGTTCGAGTGTTTGGATTTTGAACTAGTGGCATATAGCTGTTTGTCTATTTTTGTGAAGGAGTTCAAAAGTTAACTAGGTCATTCTTTCCAGAACCATGATTTTAAATATCAAGGAAAAATATCAAGTCACTAGTTTAACAGAGCCTACAATGAGCAAGTTTTAATTTGTATTAATTTAGTTCAAAAGGTTTTGGTCAGTTCAAAGGAGATGTGACTGAGATCAGAATCAACTATGTTATTTTTTTGAATAAAGACATTACAAAGAGCAGTTATGGAAATAACTTACCTCAATGATATTTCCAGAACAAGAGTATTTGATTAGAAATCTATAGATTAGAAGAGGTCTAAGAAAGTCTAAATTCTCAGTTATGTGAAAGGTCAAGAGTAGAGACTTCACAGCTCACAGAATTGGAATTGAGAAGAAGCAATTAAGTCAAACCTAGAGATCTGATGGAGAAAGAATTCCCTGGATTTTTCAGTAAATGTAATGTGATGGTGTTAGGGATTAGCTGGGATTTTCTTCTATTCTGTGTTCTCAAATCTTTCAAGCTGTGTTATTTTATTTTACTTATTTATCTTGTGCAATAAACTTCTGTCTTATTGCTCAAGCCAAATCTACAGCATTGTGTTCTTGCATGTCAGTGAAAGACTATCACAATAACTTTAATAAAACATGATCTATCAGATCAGATTTTATTCAGGAGTCTGAAATGCCCAATAGAAACATTAGCTGAGATCATAACAAAATCAAGAAATGGCTAAAGGAACTAGATACTGCAATGGTTATAGACACTGACAACATTCTGACAATAGTATTAAAGACAGGTTGTGGAGAACTATCCAGGCCTTAATCTAAGATCTTGCAGCACAGCTACAACTATGGCATTTACCAAAATGTAGAATATTGTCAAGATATGACCTGTAAAGAAAAAGCACGATAAATCTAACCTAACTGTTTCTACCATACCAGTTTACTCTCTATCATCAACAAAGTGATGGCAGGGGACACTGACTGTGCTATCAAGCCACATTACAAAGGAATAACCAGTTCAATGATGCTCAGCTCCTGACTATGTTATGCCTTCATACAAACATGGACAGAAGAGCCGAATTCAAAAGGGAGGTGAGACTGACTGCCCTCAAAACCAAGACACCTTTTGATCAAGTGTGGCATCAGATGATAGTAAGAGTAAGTGAATAAGATTTAAGGTAGTCATGGAAAAGGACAAAGATGGACCAAAAGTAAAGGCTCTAAACTGAGGGCAGGCTGTTTGTAGTGTGGAACAACACAATCTGGTCATGGTAGACTGAAAACCCTAGAGTCCTTGAATTTTCAGGATTGGAGGGACATGAAAAAAACACTGGTGGGTAAGAAAATTCCCAAGGCATTTTATGTCTATTAGAGGCAAAAGGATAAGCAGGGAAAGAATCTGGTCCATTAGGGACCAAAGTGACCAAAGATGAAGATGAAGTTTTAAATGAGTAGTTTACATCTATATTTGTAATAGAGAAGGATAGAGTAGGCATTGGAATCAGGACAGGAGGTTAGAGGAGGTTGAGGAAATAATTTTTCACCCAGGGCGTGATGGGAATCTGGAACTCATTGACTGTAAGAGGGATATTTGCGGAAACCCTCATAACATTTAAGAAGCATTTTGATATACACTTCCAATGCCATGGCAATGGACCAAGTGCTAGAAAATGGGATTAAAATAGTTTTATTTTGTAACTAGCATAGAGTCAAGGGGACTTTATTTGTACAATTGACATCTATGATTCTATGACTGTGATACACTTAAACAAATTAAAATTAACAGAGAGGAGGCAGTTTTAGCAGGCTTAAATTAGATAAACACCCAGGCCCAAATGAGACATACCCCAGGCTGCTGTGGAAAGCAAGTGAGGAGATTGCAGATGTTCTGACATTAATTTCCAAATCCTTTCTGACCACAGGAAAGCTGCCAGATGACTGGAGGATAGCTAATGTAATACCATTATTCAAGAAGGGTGGTAGGGATAAACCAGGCAACTATTGACCATTGAATCGAACATTATTGATAGGGAAACTTCTGGAAAATGTTCTGAAGGATAGAATTAATCTCCGGTATCAGAGGCAAGGATTAATAAAGGATAGTCAGTGTAGCTTTCTTAGAAGGTGACCAGGTGTGTAGGTAAGGGTCATGCAATCAAGACGTAGTCCACAAAGAGTTCAATATGGATTTTGACAAGGCTTCTCATGGGAGACAGTCCAAGAAGATGAGAACCCCTGGCTTCCAGGGTAATGTAACAAATTGGATCCAAAATTGGCAGGAAGCAGAGAGTTACAGTCAATAGTTAATCTTGTGACAGGAAAGTTGTGTCCAGTGGCATGCTACGTGGTTTGGTGTTGGGTCCCACGCTGTTTGTTGTGTACGTTAGAGATCCAGTCATGCCTGTAAGAAGTTTGATCGATAAGTTCGCAGATGGCACAAATATCGGTAGTGTGCTAAATATTGAGGTGGAAAGCCTTAGACTTCAGGACAATAGAGATAGGCTGGTCAGATGGGCAAAGCAATGGCAAATGGAGTGTAATCTCAAAGTCTGAAGTGATGCATTTTGGGAGGACTGTAGCAATCATAGCATAATAATGGTACCAGGCTTTTCCCAGCACAGCATGCCTCAGGGAAACCAGCTTGCAACTGTACTCATCTGTTTCTGTTCAGGCAGCTCACATTCCCATTTAAACAGCCAGCACTCCCATTCCATTGTCCTATTACATTCCTTCCTCACCAAACCCACACAAACATTTCTATCCACTCAAGCCATTTCTATCACTCCCCTTTCTGTCACTCCCTTTTCTATCACTTTCCTTTCTCAGATGTCTTTCCTTGCAGGAGAAGGAAGTGCACAATAGTGGGAGGGGTGAAACCAAGGCCAATAGAGAAGCGGGTGGATGGTTTTTCCAGTGATGGGTATCTTAACACCCATTGGTAATTGTGGGCCCTTCTAACACAGTGGGAAGAATGTCTTGTTCCTAGAAGCTGCAGATGTCAGCAACAACCTGCTGTGAATTCTTGAGACCCAAGTACTTAAACACTTCACAAAGTCCATAGGTTCTAATTTTGGTATGAGTAGGGTATCACCTCTTTTTCCAGCTGAATCTTTCTGTTTATTCCATTTGCCCTATGGAGCAGCACATGGCTAAGGAGAGGGCAGCTGGTGCATTAGCTGCTCCTATACTGTGACTGTGGTGAAGACTAGTAACAGGGAAATGCAGCTGAAGGTGTGAAGTGTAAGACTTGGTGAAATGGTTTCAATGAAGATGATAATCACTTGCTAAGTACTCCCTGAGAAGAGGTACTACAGGCATCAGTACCTCTATGGTCATGGCTATAGCACTTCAGTATCACATCAAAGGTTTCCCAGTCTGCTGGTTTCACTGTCTCCACCCCACTTAAGTTCATTCTTTGTCATGCCCTCTGGTGAATTTCACATAGCTCTGGAAATAGGTCTGTTGCGTATTACTGATTGAAACCCTGGTTAAAACAGCACTTGATACTTTATTATCAGATACACATTGTTGCATCCAACAACTGAGCAGGAATTCCTTGCTCACCTTCAAACCCAACCAAGTAAAAGCTAGGCAGGATGATGAGCGATCCTGATCTAACAATACCTTTGACAAGATTTAACTCCTCACATGCACTCAAAACCATTCCCCTTACTGGGGAATATTTTTTCATCTCGCCTGAATTGGTAAATATTGCTGATGAGTGAGTGATGAGTTTATGGTGCATTGGGCAGTGTGTGAAGTTGCTCATGCAGTTGGTGGGATATGATGAGTGCCACTGCGTTCACTGACTTGGCAACAGGCAGGAATATTTGTAATACAACTGCCTGGTCTCTGTGGCCAGAGTCTGGGATTTAAAAGAAGTCCATGAAGCATGGCCTATATCCTTTACTACGAATATAGAGTCATAGAGTTGTACAGCATGGAAACAGATTCGGTCCAACTTGTCCATGCCAACCAGATATCCTAAACTGCTTTAGCCCCATTTGCCAACCTTTGGCCCATATCCCTCTCAACCCTTCCTATTCCTGTCCCCATCCAGATGCCTTTTTAATGCTGTAATTGTACCAGCCTCTCCACTTCCTCTGGCAACTCATTCCATACACGCAAAACCCTCTGCGTGAAAAAATTGCCCTTTAGGTTGCTTTTGGACACTCCTACCCTGGGGAAGGGACCTTGGTTATTCACCCTATCCATGCCCCTCATGATTTAATAAACCTCAAAAAAGTCATCTCTCAACCTTCAAAGTTCCAGGGAAAACAGCCCCAACCTATTCAGCCTCTCCTTATAGCTCAAACCATCCAACCCCAGCAACATCCTTGTGACACTTTTCTGAATCCTTTCAAGTTTAACAACATCTTTCCTATAACAATGAGAACAGAATTTAATGCAGTGTTCCAAAAGTGGCCTAACCAATGTCCTGTACAGCTACAACATGAATATCTCTCACAAGTCAGTGTCCATCGTCCAGGAACCCATGTTTTCTTGTTTCTGTTGTTGTAACTCTTTACTAGCAATAGATGAAATGTCTTTAGATAGTCTACTTCTCTTCAGTAATCAAGAATAGGTGTTGGGAAAACTGGTATTTCTACATAATGAGCATTTAAGGGAATTGTGCATTTTGAGTTAAAACTAGTGAGCTGAGAGTTAAAGGTTGATCCTTTATCTGTTGATTATAACAAGTTGAACTTTATGACCACGATTTCACATTTAAAAGGTACTGATCAGCTAGTTCACATCGCATGTTAACGTTTCATTGATGGCACTTTCTGTCTCTTTACAGTCAATTCTTTCCTGGGTCATGTTTTCAACCAGCCTCATGGCCTTTATGTACATAGTCCTGCTTCAGATTGGTTATTTTACAGAAAGTGTTACTTAACCATTCATTTGAAATAAAATAAAAATCATGTGATAACTTATTCCAGGCATATTATAATGTGACAAAAAACTGAAACTGCTATAAATCTAGAGCCTAAAATTAATGTAGCAAGTTCGAAAGAGTAGTCTACCTGAAATGTTAACCTATATTTTTCACGATTTAGTTTCTGACAGACTTGCTATGTATTTTCACTTTTAGTTTGTTGTTTATTCAATCTTCATTGTTGCAGAGCCATTAAGTAAAGGAGAGGTATTTTCTCACATGTTTGACAAGCTGCAATCCTTTTATTCAAAAATCCTAAGAGTAATGTACCTGAAGATGGAAATCTCTGACCTTCATGGGGAATAAGCTCTCTGCTGCATTACTCAGAGTAGTTTAATAGGTAAAATGTATTGGCACATTGACAACTAACAGACTGGAAACTATAAATTGCTTGCAAGAGCACAATGAAATCTGATTTAGGTTTATTTTTTTCAGTCACACAAGTACTCCGATTTGCCATTTCACATTTTGAATTTCACAATATATATAATATCTAGTCCTTTAGCGAGCTGCTGAAATAATCTCAATGGCACATTTAATCATGGCCTTCATGGATGGGTGGACACATGTTGGAAACATGTTGCTGAGACACTGTTTACAATGAGGTAGTGTTGCCTTTGTCAGTTCAGATACACCACCCATGACACTGTCTGAGTCTCAGTGTCACCCCTCCAACTCAGATACCTAAAATACCATGTGACAAGGCAAGGGCACATGGAAATGTGTGGTTTTGCAACTTCTAAGCACTTTCATTTATAAGAATCTTAGTGTAGAAGATGGAAAAAGTAAAACGACAAAGAAAGGAAATTATACCATCTGAAATACACAAGTTAGATCTCAATCAGTGCTCACAGACAGAGTTAGGCTGTTTGTTTCAGTCTTGTTGTGCTCCTTGATATTCATTGTCTCATATATAAATGTTTCACTATTTTCCACTTGTATCTCAGTTCCAGATACGTAGTCCTTATTATCCATACAAACCAGCTGAAACTCTTACTGTTTGATATCCATGAATTTAAATATAAATATAGTTCTAGCCTGTAAATCAGTTTTCTCAGGTACCAAGTTCGAACTGGGTGAGGAGTAGGCTTGGCCTGAGTTCAGTGAACTCAGTGGGGACGGATAGTGAAGGATTGTCAGAGGCAGTGAAGAAAGGAAATCAACTTGAGTCCCTGCTGATTGCCATCTGAAAATTGTTTGTTTTGTGTCATAATGCAGTCAGTAGTGAGTGCAATATATTCCTCATTTCTCTAATGTTCTTCTTAGCAATCTTGAAAATGCTGACTGCACAGCTCCGTGGTTGATTTCTGCACTTTGTCTCAATGGCTTCAGGACAATGAGTGTAGATGGGAGTTGACTGTTCAACATTGAATTTAGCACTATCAAGTCCATTCCTGCTCCCACACAGCCTCCAAATTCACACATATCAGGGCAGGCAGGATTACAGAGCAAACCAGAGCAAGAAGACTTTTGTGACTGTTTACACCTCACAAGTCAAGTGCGCTGAGGCCAATTTTAGTACTTGAACTGACACTTCACTAACTTGGCACTGAGTCAGAATTAAAGATATGAATTTCAGATTGGGTTGCATTGGTTTACATCAGACAAATGTTTGTATCTTTACATACTCATCATTAAAGTGAGGTTAACACAGTATATGTGTAAATCGATTGTATGAACTGTACCTGACACACCACCAATGCATGACACACCACCAATGTGGATAACAATTGAAAAGTTCTATCTACACCAGTGCTAATTAAAATATGCAAAGGACATGTTAAAATATGTACAGCAGCTCACAAGTCATTATTTCTATCCAGTTTCTACTTCATAGGTCTAAGGTTAATTGTTAGTTCTGGAGCACAATCTGGAAGCCTACAATTACAGATTTTTATTTGGGAAGAATATGGTCCTGTTCAGAGAAATAAAATTTGAGTTCAAATAATATGGTAAAAGGCCGAAAATGTATGATGGGTTTAAAAGTTTAAACAAGCATATATCCATTATGTTGGATCTTGACCTTCTCTGTGCCCCAGCATCTTCTGTTAAGCATCCTCATAAAGAGTCATAGAACTTCCACAGTATGAAGCAGGCCATTCGGCCAATCAGGTCCACACCAGGCTTCCAAAGAACATCTCACCCATAACCCCCACCTACCTTATCCCATGGCTAATCCACCAAACCTGCACATCCCTGGACACTATGGGCAATTTTGTATGGCTACTCCACTCAATCTGCACATCTTTGGAGTGTGGGAGGAAATTAGAGCACCTGGAAAAAAACCCACGCAGACACAGGGAGAATATACAAACTCCACCCAAATAGTTGCCCATGGAATTGAACCTGGGTCCCTGGCAACAGTATTACCTACTGAGCCACCATGCTACCCTAGGGTTTCATACAAGTGATTTCCTTCTTGTCTCGGAGGTTCACCGCATCAGGTCTGATATCCAGCCAACAGCAGGAACCATTCAAAACATCCAGATGTACTGTCATTCCTACAGAATGCTCGGGTGTACACAAACCACCTTTATCATCTACTATGCCACTGTTTCACCATTTCCATTGATTTGCAGATACATTGATCTGTGGAGTCACAACAGCAAAGAGAAAGACCGTTCAGTTCTTCAGTTCCACGCAAGCTTGCTGTAGGTCTGAGCTTTCCAGAATGTTGATCATGACATCCTGATATGAAGCAACTCCTGGAGTAGGGGGAAATCACAAGCTCTGAGACTACAATGACTGATGTATAGCTCCAACTGAGTGTGAACAGTGCTGAAGCCTCCTTAGTTGCCCATGTCCTTTTTCTAATAGTGGGCATGGCTCAATGACCATGATGCCCATCTCCTGCTCTGAAGGGGTCAGTGACAAAATAGCTGTTGTTCATTTAAAACCCAGTAATTCAACAGCAGCACACCGGCCCATGCCAGTCCCTAACTCCTCCTCCCCACATCACGTCACAACTCTTCATCAAGCTACCATTACCATGACCCCAACCAACATGGCTCACTGACTCTCACTCCAGGGACATGGAAATGATCAAGGTCCAAAATAGGCTCGGAATGGAAAATGTTTGAGAAACACTGCAATGATCCAGTCAGTTCCATTCTCTCACACTTTCCTTGTTGACCTGCAAGATTTGACCTTTCAAATGTCGATTTGATTTTCTTTTGAAATCACTGATTGTCTTTGCTTTCACTACCCTTGTAACCAGTGAGTTTCAGGATTATAGTTCACTGTGTAAAGAAATCCTTCCTCTTCCACCCCACCCTGCTCCCTCCAAATTATTGCCCAAAACAGAAAGTTTATGTTCCCTAGTTCATGTACCGCAACTCATGTATTTCTTTGTCTACTCTTACCTGAACCTGTCATAATCCTGCACATCTACCTCCAATCTCCCTCGATATCCCTTCCTCCAAGGAAAACAATCCTGTTGTATCTAATCAAATCTTGAAACTTATTCAACCTTGCAATCATTCAGGTTTTTCTCCTGGGCATCCTGTCAATGTGGCGATCAGTACTGACCACAATATTCATTTTGTGAACTAAACGAAATCTTTTATAACATTTCAACATAAAGTTTCTTGTGCTCAATGCCTCATCTTATTATGCTTAAGGTACCATCTTGTTTGCTAAAACTACACTCTACCCCTCAGTTTCTCCTACCACCTTCAAGATCGAGTAAATGAAACCTGAGATCTAACAGCAAACACATGAGAATTTTTACCTTTAAGTAGATTTTCTCTTCCTATTTCTTCCCTCAAAACATGGACTGGATCTGACAGCCACCATGGAATGGATTAGCAGGCAGGGGAGACTGTAAAACTCTTGTTGACAGATTTTCAAGCCATCAGGTTTCACTTGTTGATCAGCCAAAAGAAAGGATGTGATTTTTATGGACACCCTGTATCAATCAGAGGGCTCTGTAAAGTCTCCAAAACACTGCCTTCTGTGTCCATCCCTGAGCCCCACATGCCCTTCACTTGATTTGCCAATTTTGACACCAGGGGATCCCAGACATACCTTCGATTTGGGCTCCAATAAAGCATACTTCTCTCCAGGGCTGTTGTCGGCTCATCAATGGCCAGCAGCTCCCAGTGATGCTACTGGCTGTATGATTAGTTAATGTTGGTTCAATGGATGCATTTGACCAACATCAATGGCTAGATTTAGGATGCATAGGATGAAGAAGGAAATTGCAGGGGATGGGCAAAATTGAAATGTGGATCTTATTCAAGGACCAGCTACTGTGTGTCTTTGGTAAGTGTGTACCGGTCAGACAGGGAGGAAGTGGTTGAGCGAGGGAGCTGTGGTTTACTAAAGGAGTTGAATCTCTTGTCAAGAGGATGAAATGGCTTCATTAGGATGAGACGTAAAGGCTCAATTAGGGCGCTTGAGAGTTACAAGTTAACCAGGAAAGACCTAAAGAGAGAGCTAAGAAGAGTCAGGAGGGGACATGGGACATCATTGGCAGGTAGGATCAAGAAAAACCTTAAAGCTTTCTATGGGTATGACAGGAATAAAAGAGTGCCTAGAGAAAGTTTAGGGCCAATCAACGACAGTAGTGGGAAGTTGTGCATGGAGACCGAAGAGATCGGGGAAGAGCTAAATGAATACTTTTGGTCAGTATTCACACTGACGAAAGACAATGTTGTCAAGGAGAATTCTGAGGTTCAGGCTATTAGACTAGATGGGATTGACGTTCACAAGGAGGAGGTGTTAGCAATTCTGGAAAGTGTGAAAATAGATAAGTCCCTTGGGCTAGATAGGATTTATCCTAGGATTCTGTAGGAAGCCAGGGAGGAAATTGCAGAGCCTTTGGCTTTGATCTTTGTGTCGTTATTGTCTACAGGAGTAGTGCCAGAAAACTGGAGGATAGCAAATGTTGTTCCCTTGTTCAAGAAGGGGAGTAGAGACAGCACTGGAAATTATAGACCAGTGAGCCTTACTTTGGTTGTGAGTAAAGTGTTGGAAAAGGTTATAAGAGATAAGATTTATAATCATCGAAAGAGGAATAAACTGATTAGGGATAGTCAACATGGTTTTGTGAAGGGTAGGTCATGCCTCACAAATCTTATCAAGTTCTTTGAGACAGTGACCAAGCAGGTGGATGAGGGAAAAGCAGTTGATGTGGTGTATATGGATTTCAGTAAGGCATTTAATAGGATTCCTAGGGTATTGCACACAGTACGGAGGCATGGGATTGAGGGTGATTAAGCAGTTTGGATCAGAATGGGCTAGCTTAAAGAAGACAGAGGGTTGTGGTTGATGGGAAATATTCATCCTGGAGTTCAGTTACTAGTGGTATACCGTAAGAATCTGTTGTGGGTCCACTGTTGTCATTTTTATAAATGACCTGGATGTGGGCATAGAAGGATGGGTTAGTAAATTTGCAGATGACACTAAGATTGGTAGAGTTGTGAATAGTGACAAAGGATGTTGTAGGTTACAGAGGGACATAGATAAGCTGCAGAGCTGGGCTGAGAGGTGGCAAATGGAGGCTAATGCAGAAAAGTATGAGGTGATTTACTTTGGAAGAAGTAAGAATGCAGACTACTGGGCAAACGGTAAGATTCTTGGTAGTGTAGATGAGCAGAGAGATCTCGGAGTCCATGTAGATAGATCCCTGAAAGTTGCCACCCAGATTGATAGGGTTGTTAAGAAGGCATATGATGTGTTAGCGTTTATTGATAGAGTGATTCAGTTTCGGAGCCACAACATTATGCTGCAGCTGTACAAAACTCTGGTGTGTCCACACTTGGAGTATTGTGTACAGTTCTGGTCACTGCATTATAGGAAGGATGCGGAAGCTTTGGAAAGGATTCAGAGGAGATTTATTAAGATGTTGTCTGGTATGGAGGGAAGGTCTTATGAGGAAATGCTGAGGGGCTTGAGGCTATTTTCATTAGAAAGAAGAAGGTTGAGAAGTGACTTAATTGAGACATATAAGATAATCAGAGGGTTAGATAGGGTGGACAGCGAGAGTCCTTTTCGTCCAATGGTGATGGCTAGCATGAGGGAGCATAGCTTTAATTTGAGGGGTGATAGATATAGGACAGATGTCAGAGAATAATAGGAGCGTGGAATACATTGCCTGCAACTATAGTAGATTAAGGGTATAGCAAAGTTTAAGGGTATTTAAATGGTCATTGGATAAACATTTGGATGAAAATGTAGGTTAGATGGGCTTCACATTGGTTCCACAGATTGGTGCAACATCGAAGGCCAAAGGACTTGTACTGAGCTGTAACGTTCTATGTTCTATGGCTGAGGGATGAGTCAGCAACATACATTAACAGCAGAATTATATTCAATACAATCTGTAACCCTCATGGCCTGCCATATCTCTCACCATGAAGCCAGAAGAATAGCCATGGTTCAATGAAATACAAGATGGCATACTTGGAGCTGTATATTCATACATCAGGACCTTCCTATGTATTTTAGGTCAATAAAGTGCTTTTGAAGTGTAGTTACTATTGTAATGTAGGTTTCAATGTCAGTATCGCTGGCCTTACCTGTTGACCATGGGTTGCAATTTGGTCCTCTACAAAAAAGTTTGTATTTCTCCTTCACCATCAATTACTGCTGTCTTGTGTTTTTGATGTCACCTCAACGAGCTCAGTATCAGACATTCTGAGGACTGATGTACCTTGCCTTGCAAACACTCATGAAAAACATTCCCCATAAAACAGGTACGTGGTTGACTGTGACATGAGTTCTTTGGTTTGTGGTTTCATACTGAATATATTTCTAATCCTAGTTCAATGTTTCTTTTGTTTCAGAGATGTAAGTTTGAAAATGAGTGATGGCAGTAACACTGTAAGAGCAGTCATCATTGCCCGTATCAAATTTCTCACTTTGCCATTTTAATGACAATGCGACATCTGTTAAAATAGCAGTGGAAATTGCTACAAGTGGGTTGTGTTCATATCAACTGTCAATTTCTCATTTATAGAACTTGGTTTCTTTTTAAAAGTAATCAACACTCACTGTTTCTGAGACACACTTCCACCACCATCCCTCGACGTGTGAACGAGAAACAGGAAGAGGCTGTTCAGCTCCACAAGCCCACGACTCCATTCAATAAAATCACAGCTGATCAAATTGTAACCTCAAAACCATATTCCATTACAATTGCTAACCTCACAATAAAACAAAGAACAGTGGATGCTGGAAATATATAACAGAAACAGAAATGGCTGGAGAAATTCAGCAAGCATCTGCAGAGAGAAAACGGCTAATGCTTTGGTTTCAATGATCCTTTTTCAGCTCTGAATAATAGCTTTTCAACTCCTCACTTAAAATCTTTGCCTTTAAAATATTCAAAGACATTACTTCCACTGTCTTTTCATGAATAAGATTCAGAAGACACACAACCCTTTGAGAAAAAAGATCTGTCTCATCTTTCACGTCTATTATACACAGTAATCCAGATGTGGTCTCACATGTTTAATTGAAGCATAACCTCTCTACTTTTATATTCAATTCCCCTCACAAGAAATGATAGCATTTTAAGTTTTCTACTTGTACCTGCAGAGTAGCCTTTTACAGTACATACAATAGGACATTCAAATCCCTGCATCTCAGAGCTCAGCAATCTCTCATTATTTAAATAATATGCTTATTCTTTCTAACAAAATTAACAATTTCATATTTTCACACATTATACACCAATTGCCAGAAATGGAGTAGAATTCAATTATATTCCATGAACTATGAATCCATCTCTTTAAACAGGTTTGGTCTATGCCAGTTTATATATGGCTCAGAAAATATTCCAGAGATTATGACCTTTCAAATGCTGTTTCTTAATATGCTGCCTATTTCCTCATTCTGACAACACGTAACCTCCTTTTTATTCTTGCCTAGGTTATTGGTACCAGGATGACAGGATCTGCCCTTTCCCACTGCATTTCCTCTATAGCCCTGAGCAGATATTCCAAACCCTGACAGTAGGCAGGCAATGCAATCACCTGAGCACATTCTCTTTGATTCACATAATGGTGTCAGTCCCTCTGATTATACTGTGCCCCCACTGCTTTCCTCCTTGTAACCTCCACTTGAATAGCTTTATGTACCACTGTGCCACGGTCAGTTCATTCATCCACCCTGCATTCCCCACTCTCATTCAAACAATTGGAAAGGTCTTCACACCTGTTGGACAATTGTAAAGGTTAAAGCTCCCGTGTTCCTGCCCTCTGGGTCCCCTTACCTGCCTCACTCATAGTCATACCCTCCTGTCCCTTTGAGAATGTATTCTGTCCCATTGGCAGGAAAGACCCATCAGAAATGGCAACATAGTGATATACAGTCAAGAGGAAATAGCCCTCGGAATCTTTAGCATTGAGGTGAAGCCCAATACGCATTAATCTCAAACTGTGTCTGCTTAATGTATGCTGTATTGGTGGAGTAACTGACAGAGAATTATTTGATTCACCCTACAAATTATTGGGAACTTTACTGTTACAATGACAAAGTGAATAAAAAGACCGCTTTGAATTGTACTTTTCATGATCATCAGAGCACTTTGCAGCAGAACACTTTATGGGCAGTACCCCATACTGAAGTCAAGTTTCTCACTGAGGGTTGCCAACCTAGCTTGGTTAGTGTGGTGGGGTGCAATGGTCAAGAGCCTGGAAGGATTCAGGTTGAAGTGGAGGTAGTAAAGTGGTACTGATGAGCCCATGGCACCTGGAAAGGTGACCCTGCACTCATCCAACATCAGGGCACTCAGCTACAACCTGTGGCCTTCCCCGGCCATGAACAAAATGTTGGCAACAGCAGGATGAAGTCTCTAATTAGCCATTAATTAAGATGCTTAATGGATAATGGCAGACAGGCTTCCCAATGTCTCCACCGTCATCATCTCCCAGTTTCCTGTAGAAATTTCAGGCACATTAACACAGGCAGCTAAGTGGCAGACTGTTAGCTCACTAGATCTTACTTACCTCCCTCCAAATGGCTGATTCAAACTCACCGTGTAAAATTTAGCCCGATAGGTTGAAAGCTCCCTTCTATGTTATGTTAGTCTATAATTTTGATGCAAGTTCTCCCTTCAACACCATATTTAAACTCATGTAACAATGCTTATTTTGGATGTGTTTATAAGGATGGGGCCATACCAGGTCTCAGTGTGAGGAATGAGCCTGACCAGGCGATCGAAGGTTCAGTGGAGGAGCATTTCAGGAACATCGACTATAATTCCATAAGTTCCAAGTTACTCATAATTGTAGTTCTCAGGTGAACATACTAAACTAGGGGAAGGTTAACAATGACAATATTAGGCAGGAACTGGGGAATATAGACTGGGGAGTGACCATTTGACACTAAATCCACATCTGTCAAGTGGGATACTTTTAAGACCAATTCATTAGAATTCAGGACCAGAATATTCTTGTGAAAATGAAGGATGAGGATGGCAAGATTTTGGAACTGTGGATAACAAGAGAAATTGAGAGGTCAGTCAAAAAGGAAAAGTAGGTACATGTAAGTTCAAGGAACTGAAGGCAGTCAGAGCTCTTGAAGAATTTAAAGAAAGTAGGAAAGAGTTTAAACAAGGCATTGAGAGAGCTAAAAGGGGCCATAAAAATTACTTTGGCAAATCAGATTAAGGAAAATCCCAAGGCTTTTTATATGTACATAAGGAGCAAGAGGGTTGCTAGCGAAAAGGGAGGTAAAATCAAAGACAAAGGAGGAAATTTATGCACAGAGCCAGAGGATGTGGGTGAGGTCCTTACTGAATACTTTACGTAGTATGCACCAAGAAGGAGAACGTGGTGGATGATGAATCTAGAGAAGGTTATGTTGATATAAAAAAGGAAGCAGTGTTGCATGTTTTAAAAAACATTGAGGTAGACGAGTCTCCAGGACTTGATGGGATCTATCCCAAGATACCAAGGAAGGATTTGGGCGGAAATTGCTGTGGCCTGATATGAATTCTTTGGCTCATTTTTACTCACAGGTGAGGTCCCAGAGGACTGGACAATAGCCAAAGTAGTACGTTTGTTTAAAGGAACGGGGTAATCCGGAAAATTACAAATCGGTGAGCCTTTTGTGAGTGGTGAGAAATTATTGGAGAAGATTCTTACGGACAGGGCTTATTAAATTTGGAAAAATATGGCCTTATTAGCAATAAGCAGCATGGCTTTGTATGGGGGGAGGGCATGTCTCACAAACTTATTTTTCTTTGCAGAAGATGTTTTATGAGGATGGGATGCTAGATGTTGTCTATATAGACATTAGCAGGTCCTTGACAAGGTTCCTCATGATAGGCTGATACTGAAAGGGAAGTCATGTGGAATCTGCAGAGTGTAACAGTGGAAAGGTGTTTTCTGACTGGAGATCTGTGACCAGAGGTTCCACAAGGATCAGTGCTGGGATTCCTAATGTTTGTAATATATATAAATGATTTGGAGGAGAATTAAATGGCCTGATTAATAGTTTGCTGATGATACAAAGATTGGAGGAGTTGCAGGATAGTGAGGAGAATTGCCAGAGGATACAGCAGGATATAGGTAGATTGGAGATTTGGATGGAGAAATGACAGATGGAATTTATTCTGGACAAATGTGAGGTGATATGTTTTGGAAGATCAATTGCAGGATGGAAACGTACAATAAATGTCAGAAGCCTTCGAAGCATTGCTATACAGAGAGATCTAAGCATACAGGTCCACAGTTCCCTGAAAGTGGTAACATAAGATAAGGTGGTCAAGAAGGCATATGCTATGCTTGCCTTCATCATTCAGGGCATAGAGTATAGAAATTGGCAAGTTATGTTGCAACTGCAGAGAAGTTCAGTTAGGTCGCATTTGGAATATTGCACACAGTTCTGTGCGCCACACTAGCAGAAGGATGTGGAGGGCTTTGGAGAGGGTACATGAAATGTTGACCAGAATATTTCGAAGGTATTAGCTATGGAGAGAGATTGGAGAAACTCCATTTGTTTTCACTTGAACTTCAGAGGCCGAGGGACAACCTGACAGAGGATTACAAAGTTATGAGAGGCATTAAATGGATAATCAGCGTCTTGTTCCAAAGTAGAAATGTCAATTACCAGAAGATATAGGTTTAATGTAAAAGGAGTAACGTTCAAAGGAAACGTGAGAGGCAAGGTTTTTTACATTGATGGTGGTAAGTGCCTGGAATGTGCTGACAGAGGAGGTGGTAGAAGCTGATACAATAGCAATGTTTAAGGGGCATTTTGACAGACACATGAATAGACAGGGAATGGAGGGATATAGACAGTGTCGAGGCAAAAGGTTTTTAGTTTCGAAAAGGCAAAATGTGTCATCACAGCCTTGGTGGGCTGAATGGCCTATTTCTGTACTGTTCTTTGCTATTTGTTATTTGTTCTTGGCTGAAGCAGACATTTATTGCACAATTAGTGTGTCATAAGTTTGGCAAAGCATTAGCTTGGATCTCTGGATCAGTGACATCACCATGAGGTGATTGGTTGACTTCCTGAAACAAGGCTCTGCATGTTCATTCCTCTCCCACCCTCCACACTGAGTAGGAGCTGGAGTGTAAATATTTTAATTAGCCTATTCAATTATAGTGCATCTTTACAACGCATGGGATTTGAACCTTCTAGGCCAGAGGCAGGGGCACTGTGCATGTGCAATAAGAGCCCCAGAGACCTTTATACCCACAGATCAGATGCTATGATACAGTGATGATATCATGAGATGCTCTTTGCAAGTGTACTGTTATTCTGTCTGTGCAACACAACGTAACAAATGTCTACCCATTGTGTTGTACCAATGCAGCTCTTATCCCATACACTTGATCTTGCACTATTCCAACTCACCTGAATTTGGAGATGTAACGCTAGATTGGTCAGCCATTTAAATTGATTTTTATAAATGTTCAAAATCTTTCAGAAGCCATTTTGTTTATCTGTACTGTAACTAAAACTTAGTCCCAAATATGACATAACAACTATCCATTTTTATAATAACAGGATTTCTCTTTTCTTTGACATCATTTTCATTATTTTTGCCTGAGATTCTGTCCAGAATCAGAGGGAATGTGGTTGATATTCCTGTCATAGCAGTGATTATGTCCACTAATGGAAGGAAAGTGCTAAACAAAACTCCAAATGCCACAGTCTGAAAATGTGCAGTGTGAAAACTATCTTGGAATACATCAGTGCAACTGGAAAGGATTTCAGACAGTTTCGAAATGATTTACATCAATAAAAACTGCTAGATGAATTTTGACACTTTTTTCAGGTACTGTTTCACATTTACTATTAACTGCTAACTAGAATGGGTTTGAGGCAGAATGAAAATGAACCAGACTCGTTATCAGAAACTATACTTCATGTTGTTAATGTATCTATTAATTACTGTTTTCAAATTGTTTGTACTTTTCTTCAATGTATTTGTGAAATAATTTGCACTTCGTTTCTCAAGCAAGCAGAATTGTCAGGCTCGTCAAGTAAATATGCTGACCGTATTTAGAAAATAAGAACATTCCAGTTAATCACAACTGTGTGAAGTAATTATCAAGCAGAAATAAAGAAAAGCAGGGGGACAAAGATGTATACGCTTTTTTAGTTAAAAGATGGCAGATGCAAATGGTGCCTGTGCACTTTATGAACTCCTGAGAAAGGGCCAAGGGATTGCAGTGAACACACACCTATTGCTTCCAATGAAGGCAGCAGCAGGTCTTCCTTCCATGTTATCCCTCCTCATTGGAATAGAAAACTGGAATTCAAGCTCTATTATTCCTGGAATCATCACAAAATTTAAAGATTTTATGAAAGTATGGAAAATCCTCCTATTTAGCCATGTGTTACACCCAGAAAACATAGATCAGATCTCGGTTCTTAACAAGAAATGCTTTCCTTTCTGATATGGTCTCCCCCGTGTCCTGAAATCTGACGCATAATATCCTCTCATAATAAAGGATAGCATCCCATTGGCATTCTTGATTATGTGGTGTATGTGGATGGTAACCTTTTATGACTCATGCAGCAAATCCCTCTGGATTTCAGAATTCTGCAGTAATTCTTCATTTAAGTAATTTCCTGCTGTTTTATTTTTCCTGCAAAAGTGAACAAGTTCACATTTTCCCATGTTATATTCCATCCGCTAGATGTTTGCCTATTCAATAATCATATGTGTATGAGATAAACTTCACAAAATTATGATTACAAGGGAAGTAGTTCTGAGTAACCGGGTGTTTCAAGCAAATTCCTTATGTCTTCTTCACAATATACTTTTCTACCCATCTTGATGTTGTTTGTGAATTTTGCTATACTCCTTTGTTCCCCTCACCTAAATCATTACTGTAAATTGTAAAACATTCAGGTGCAGTACAAACCTCTCTAGGATTCTACTCATTGCTTCTTGTCAATCAGACAGGGAACTATTTATGCATACTTTCTGTTTTCTGCAAGCCAGCCAATCTGCCCATACTAAAATGATATCTGGCATGCCATGAGCTTCTATTTTCCACGATAAGATTTTACGTGGCACGTTATCAAGTGCTTTTTGGAAATTTAAATCTTGTACGTCTGCAAGCTCCTCATTGTCCATTGTCAAAGAATCCAATAGGTAGTTAACTTCTTTTCCCTTTTTCCCCTGCTGATTCAGCCTCTTCCTAATTCCAATGAAGTTTTCTCAGTGTAGTGCTATAAACGCTTTAATGATTGATTCTAGCGCCTTTACCAGAAGATAAGCCAATTGGCCTAGAATTTCAATTTTCCTGTCTCCCTCCCTTCTTAAATAGAAGGTTTATATTTGCTAATTTCTAGTCTGATTGAGCCTCTCCTGAATCTAGGGAATGTCGGAAAATTAGCACAAATGTTACTACTATTATATTTACAATTTCTCTTGTGCCTAGATGATGAATTCCATCTTGAACAATTAACTTGTCAACCACAGTTCCACCAGTTTACTGAGAACCACTTCTCTTGCAGTCATGATTTTCTAAAGTTTATCCCTCTCTTCCACCTCTTGATTTATTGTTTTGTTGGCAAATTTCTTGTATCCTCAGTAGTGAAGACAGAGGCAAATTATTATTTATTTAATCTGTCCTTTCCTAATTATAAACTGTCGACTTCCCATTCAGACTTTACTCTTTTCCTTTTTTAAATACTTTTAGAAATGCTTGCTGTTTATTTTATATTTTGACCTAACTTCCTCTCACACTCTAATGTCCTGCCATTCTTCTGACCTATGTGATGATAATTAGGCTTTAAGAAGTGTATTTTGCCTTTTCTTTTCAAGAGAGGTTTTAAGGCAAAGGTTTTGAATTGTCTGTTGTAACCCTTAAAGGAAGCAGCTTGTTGAGGCCTTTTTTTAAAAAAAATTAAACAATAGAAGCAACCTGAATGGGAGGGGCAAGCACACACAGAACCAGGATTTTTAGTTTTTAGTTTTCCAATAGCACTGTTGCCAGGTCTTGAAGCTGGGTTTGGAATCTACAGTATATCTTTTATTTAATTCATTTATGGGACTTGGGCATCACTGGCTGGCCAGCATTAATAGCCCATCCCTATTTGCCCTTGAGAAGGTGGTGGTGAGCTGCCTCCTTGAATCGCTGCAGTCCACTTGCTGTGGGTTGACCCACAATGCAGGTGGGGAGGGAATTGCAGGATTTTGACCCAACGACTGTGAAGGAATAGCGGGATATTTCCAAGACAGGATAGTGAGTGGCCTGGAGGGGAACTTGCAGGTTGTGGTGTTCCAAGTACCTGCTGCCCTTGTCTTTCTAGGTGGAAATGATTGTGGGTTTGGAAGGTGCTGTTTAAGGATCTTTGGTGAATTTCTGCAGTGCATCTTGTAGATGGTACACGCTGTTGCTACTGAGCACCGGTGGTGAAGGAATTGAATGTTTGTAGATGTTGTACCATTGAAACGGGTTGATTTGTCCTGGATTGTGTCAAGCTTCTCGAGTGTTGTTGAAGCTGCACCCATCGCAAGTGGGGAGTATTCTATCACACTCCTGACTTGTGCCTTGTCAATGGTGGAGGACTTTGGGATGTTGGAAGTGAGTTACTTGCCACAGTATCCCCAGTCTCTGACCTGCTCTTGTCGCCACTGCGTTTATGTGGTGAGTCCAGTTGAGTTACTGATCAATGGTAACCCCAAGGATGTTGACAGTGGGGGATTCAGTGATGGTAATACCATTGAATGTCAAGGGGCAGTGGTTAAAGCATCTCTTATTGGTGATAGTCATTGTCTGGCATTTGTGTGGCATGAATATTACTTGCCACCTATTGCCCCAAGTCTGGATATTGTCCAGATCTTGTTGCATTTGAGCACAGATTCTCTCCCTGATTCTCTCTCTCTCTCTCAGAGTTTTCTCATGATGTTTTTCCTCCTGGACTAGAGAATTGCCTGTGAGACGATCTATTTTCTGAACTCACCTTCTAAATGCAATACATTACACTTACTTTTAAAATAAGAAAAAGGTAGGGTCTAGACTAGCTTCTGAATATATTTGGAAGGGATTTCCTCTGGTCCGTAACACTTTATGCAGTTATATGCTTATGCTGTTTGATGCTTCCCAAAATTTCTCTAATTAACATATCTGACAGGTCTTTTGTGGCTAAGGTTTAGCTAAAGAAATTGTTCCCTGAACACCATGGGTGGTTTTGACCTCCAACTTTGAGGCCTATTCCCCTCCCTATTCAAGCACTTTCAACCAGCGGTCTCACCTCTGTGGGTTTTCCACGTTATGTATTCCAAGTGGAATGCACACTAATATCCCAACTTCTGGTTTGTGCAGAAGACTTGAAGTCAGAACCAACTCCAAAAAAATCCTCCACACCACTCCCTGTAGATATAGCAACTTGGATCAAAAGTAAAAAACATCATCACTGCATAATCCTAGCAACCACGATCAGCAACTAACCTGAAAGGAGGTGAAAATTCCTTTCATTAGATGCTGATGGACAATTGTTCCAGCTGTTGAATGTTGAATATGTACTCAGACATGTCAGATTAAAAATTGATGTTAGCTGCAGTGTTGAGTTATAAAGTTGCAGCATTGTTGTGAAGTCAGTATTACGGCATTTCAGTGTTTTCAGGTCACTCCATGACATATATTTATTACTCTTTAAACCAGAGGACATAAACAGAAAGAGAGTAACTTCGGGATAAGTTATGGCAGGGCAGCCAAGCCAGGTGGAATGCCACCTCCTTTGCAGTGTGGGAATGTCCAAGTTGACTACATATATAGGAAATATCTTCAGTTGCAGCTGATGGAAATTCATGTTTTGGATCTGGAGCAGTGGCTTGAGTCCCTGTGGATGAGAATGAGATCTTTGTGGATAGCAACGAAGTGAACATATCACAGGTACAAAGTGCAGAGGCACGAAGGAGCTAGGTAGCCACCAGGAAGGTTGTGCAAGAGCATCCTAGGCCCATCTCTCTCTCTCTCTCTCTCTCTCTTTGTCTGACAGGTTTTTTTTATTTTGGATACTGCTGTGGGAGATCATTTCTGAGGGGAATGCAGTGAAATCGACATCCATGTCTGCAGGAAAGGCTCAGCTGCAT
This sequence comes from Chiloscyllium plagiosum, assembly GCF_004010195.1. Classification (NCBI taxonomy): domain Eukaryota; kingdom Metazoa; phylum Chordata; class Chondrichthyes; order Orectolobiformes; family Hemiscylliidae; genus Chiloscyllium; species Chiloscyllium plagiosum. Next base: position 53,295,727 of record NC_057727.1, on the reverse strand, counting down.
GGAGCTGGGGAGGAGAAATAAATTTATGAGAGTAATAGGGATTTGATCATCTGGGTACGAAGAGATTCCACAGACACAGCTGTGGCAGCAGGATGGTATGTTGCTTCTGTGGTACAAGGATCAAGGATATCACTGAATGGCTCCAAGACATTCTGGTGAGGGAAGGAGAACAGCCTGAGATCATGGTCCATGCTATAACCAACAATTTACATAAAAAGAAAGATAAGGTCCTGCAAGCAGAATACAGGGTGCTGGGAGATGAATTTTAAAAAGTAGAACCTCAAGAGTTGTAATCTCAGGAATTTCTCAGTGCTAACAAGAGCAAGGAAAGGAGAATAGATGGGTTGAACACATGGCTGCAAGGATAGTGTAGGAAGAACATATTTGAGGCATTGGGATCCTTTCTGGGATCTGTACAAGATGGACAGATTGCAGCTCAGCAGGACTGGGGTCAATACCCTCACTGAAGCATTTACTAATACCATTTCGGGGAGGATTTAAACAAGAGTGACAGAGAAACAGAAGCCTGAGGGGAAAGACAGGAAACAATTATCAGAATGAGAGAAAAGTAGAATGTGAAAAGTTTAAAGACACTATAGCTGAATTAATTGTTAGGATTTCTTAATTCTGGATTTTGTGGGATTTGACAGGGTAAATGTTGAGAAGGTGTTTCCCCTCATTGGACAGTCTAGGGCCAGAGGGCAGAGCATATGAAAGGAGTCCATGTTCAAATCCAACAATGTCTGGACAATATCCAAACTTGGGCTGGCAAGTACCATTTCCACCACATAAATGACAGACAATGACCATCTCCAATAAGAGATAATCTAACCACCACCCCTTGACATTCAACAGTCTTACTGGGGCAAACCATTCTGCTTAAGTTAAACCAGCCGGACAGAAAAGATTTTTCCCGTGCAGTAATCTGTGAAAATTCAAGAGGCCAAGTACTATTTAAAGTAAAAATTAACAACTTTATTTCTTAAAATATAACAGAGAATAAATATCGAACAATTATTTACAACTCCTTCCACTAACCTATCTTTTACTTTCCCTTCCTTAATACTAGTCTGATAAAACCCCCAATTAAGATTTACTGAAAAATTCAAATTTCAAAGGCAGCCAGCTGTTGAATCTTCTCTTTGCAGATTTGCTCTCCAGGTCAGTGTTGATGTGCAAACTCCTTCTCTGGACAGGTACCTCTCAGTGAGTTCTGACTAGCAGCCTACATCTGTTCGTCTTTTGGCAGTTCTCTCCCAACTGTTCAATTTTTCCTGGTCTTATACCCCCCAAAGCATCAGATTGTGTCATTGGTTTTTAATATTGTCAATATACAAAATTCAAACTTGATTGGAGGGTTTTTTTGGGTTTGATTTAAACTAATTGGCCTAATTCAAATTTGTTTTTTGTCTCCAGGCAACCAGCTACACGAGCTACTGGACCAAAAGGTTACATTGTATCTTGTTCAGAATGCTTAGTGCTGTAAGGTAGTTCTGCTCGTTTTTAACTCTCTTAAAGGTACAGTACACCCACACCTTCATAACATTACCATCAGTGAATTCCCTACTATCAACATGCTAGGGGGTTACCAATGACCAACAACTCAACTGGACTCACTATATAAATAAAGTGGCTACAAGATCAAGACAGAGGATAGGAATATTGTGGAAAGTAACTCACCTCCTGACTCCCCAAAGCCTGTTCACCATTTACAAGCCACAAATCAGGAGTGTGATGGAATACTCCCCACTTGCCTGGATGAGTGCAGTTCCAAGAACACTCAAGAAGCTTGACACTATCCAAGACAAAGCAGCCCACTGCTGCCATAAGCATCTGCTCCCTTCACCACCAATTTTCAGTAGAAGCACTGTGTACTTTTGCTATGAAGTTGAAGGAATGTACTGTACCTTTAAGAGACTGTGAAAGCTGTTTTGCACTGAGAGCTTACAAACCCCTGTCATAAGACTAAAAAACAGTCTCAGAGTGTACTGGAAAATTGAAAATATATAACATTTGGCTGTGAATAGATACTTGGGTTGGTTGCTGTTTTGACAACAATTTGAATCTAACCAATCAGTTTAACCTCTGCTCTAGGATACTAAAACCCAATCATGTTTGAATTTATTGTTTTTTGCCAATCTCAAACCAATGAGCCAATTCAATGTTTGGGGTATAAAAGAAGCAGACATTTTGAAAGTCAGGCAGAGAGTAACTGCCATTGAGAAGGACTGCCATTCAAAACAATCTCTATCAAAAGTACCTTTTTGATATGAAACACCCTTGCAGTAAAAGACAGGAGACGACCCAGGGGGATCCTACGCTGAAAGGAGAAAGACACCAGAGATGACAGCCACTGTGTGGTTTTGAAATTAAGTTAATGTAATTTTAATACGTTTTTATTGGAACGGTTTATTGTTGCAGAGTTGGAGGCAGATAACAAGCAGTTAAGAGAAAGTGGGGATCAGAGTTATATATAGTTGTTTAATATTCAATTTTAGAGTTAAAGATAAATTGATATTATTTTTCTTTAATTCGTGAAATTTGGGAGTTCTCTGTCACTCATACTTTAACAGATTATGAGGCGAGGTGAGCTTTTCTGGATGTTTTGTTTAATTAGCAGAAGGGTTCACCATCATGTTGTAACACTATCTTTAAGATGCACTGCAGAAATTCACCAAGGCTCCTTCAGCTGTACCTTCCAAACCCATGCTACACTTCACTCTAGAAGGACAAGGACAGAAATGGGAACCCCACCAAATGCAAGTTTCTCTCCAAGCCATTCAACATCCTGACTTGGAAATATGTCTTCGTTCCTTCACTGTTGCTGGCTTGAAATTCTGGAATTCCATCCCTAAATGTACTGTGAGTCTACCTACAGCAAAGAGACTGCAGCGGTTCAAGAAGGCAGCTCACTATCACCTTCTCAGGGCTAACTAGGGATAGACAATAAATCCTGATCAGCCAGCAATGCCCATGTCCTACGAGTTAATTTTAAAAAGTGCTCTCTGGCTTTAAAACCCTCTCTGTTCTGTTAACTTGATGACTCCCACATACTCTCCCAAGTCTTTCTAATCTCTCAAAAAGATTTATTGTCTTCAACTTCGCATGAGAGCATGATCAGTATAGTAGAAGATTTCATAATAGACAAATGAACAGTTACCTAACCAACAACGTATCCATTAGTTTATGCCAACCGGACCCGGACATGTTGCCAGGGGGCAGTATTAGGAACATGACTAGATATAATTGTCTCCAACCATATGGGATCAATGTGGATTTCATCAATTCCTTCATTTCCCCTCCCCCCACTTTATCCCAGATCCAACGTTCCAAATCATCACTGCCCTCTTGAACTGTCCTACCTGTCCATCTTCCTTCCCACCTATCCGCTCCACCCTCCTCTCCAACCCATCACCTTCATCTACCTATCGCATTCCCAGCTATCTTACACCCAGTCCCACCCCCTCCCATTTATCTCTCAACCCCCTTGGGCCACCCCCTCATTCCTGATGAAGGGCTCATGCTCAAAGCGTTGACTCTCCTGCTCCTCAAATGCTGCCTGATCAACTGTGCTTTTCCAGCACAACACTTTTCGACTTTGATCTCCAGCATCAGCAGTCCTCACTTTTTACTAGATATAATTGTCTGTTTATTCCTCTCTAACACATGCTGCTTAAAGAGAACAGATTCTGGATCTAGAATCATACATTTATATTCATTGTGGCAGTTATTCAAATCTCATGTAAATATCCCAGTCACTGGCTGAAAGGACTCCTAATTTTTCACGTCCCTTATTTCTTTAAGTCAGCATTTGTGTTACGTTTTCCCACTGTGCATTGAAACTGCAGACCTAGCTGATGACTTTACCTCCTCCCTCAGACCGTTGTGGGGTTGGCAGAGACTTCCTGAGGCAGTAACTTAACCTGAGGAGACTGTACCAGAGAATGGGCTCGATTCCAATGCCGAGGTAGTATTTTGCTGGAAGCACCATGTTGACATTTGCCTAACACACACACACTGCAGTAAAAGCAGGTCAGCCTGGAACTGGAGTTCCACACTGGATTAGGAGTTCCACAAACAATTTGAAGTTCATGGGACTGGACAAAAGAAACTTCATTATTCCCTGGCTTGTGTTTGGAATCAAAAATAAATTCCATGGTTGAGAGTGCTGATCAGGTATTTCCATATGGTCCAGTCATGGCTTCCTCCGGAACTGTTTTGTAGAAAGTAGGCTGCTCAGAAGCAGTGACCATGAAAAGTCAGTCCCTAAATTTTTGCTTGAAAAGTTGGTCCGATAAATTTGATTTTACATGACTATATACAATATTTATATCTGGGATAAAAAGAAGAATGAGTAATGTTGATCTTCTAACCACCAAATAAGTTTCAAACACTCATCGATTCACTAATGTTCTTAAAGGAAAATAAATGTTGTCCTTACCAAATCTGAACCGTATCTATACAGTAACAGGAATTGACTCTTGATTACCCTCTGAAATAGCCAGGCAACATCACAGTGATAGTAAAGTAGACTTGGTCAATAAAAGCTGGCAAAGTCAGTGTTACCCATATTTGGGAAACGCACAAAGGAAAAGCTGAACAGTTTGCTAATCACCATGACTGCCCTGGGATTAGTCCCAACAAGAAATTACCATCAGATTGCTTCTTCTAAAATTGCCTTAGTTTTCTTCTCCTTGTTATTCTTAGAAGGAGGGGCTGTCCACATGTGGCTGTACCTTTAAAAATGTTTCAAATTGTATTATGGCTATCTTTAAGCATAACATGGAAATCTGCACACTGCTTCTTCCATACCAAATCAACAGCAATGAGTTATCTGTATAAATAATGCATGAGAATAAATTAATCTTTCAGTCAACTGGAGTTCCATCTTTCATGTCTTGTTTTACATCAAATATAAATATTTAAGGCTGAATTCTGGCCTCATTAAAAGGAAAACAGTGATTTGATTTCTTGTTCACGCAGTGACATTTGGCAATAAATGCTCAGTTGTCAGGTTATCCAGCACGATTTACTGTTCTTGGATTGACCTGCAATATTAACAGACACATCTATGGGTCGGTGCCCATCATAACTTCGCCAGAATTCATATCTTCTCCAAATACATTTCTCTCCTTTTTTTGATAAATCGATATGTTGTGCTGTGCTGCAATCACCACCCGTACCCATCCAGTGACTCATCCTCATGAAAATTCTGAATTACTGAGTCCAGAGAAACAGTTGCTGGGGAAGGGGTGGATGTCTTTGAAATAAGGTTGTGGGGGAAGCATTTTCAAGAGATTTTCTTTTCCTAATCTCAAACTTTATTTGCTTTTTCACCTCCTCCCAGAGATTGAGTGTTTTTTTTTTCCTGGGGCAAGGAACGGTTCATTGTAGGGGACAGGCTGGATAGAATAATTGGTAATCTGTGTACTTTTTCCCATTTCAATTTGCTGCTGAGGCTATTCAATATCTGGTGGATACTGAGAGCACTATTAGCACCTCTGTGACACTCAGCATTTCTGGAAATCCTGATCAAAGTTGTTTAATTTCAGGCATAAGTCACACCTTTCCCAGAAACAACAAAAGCCAAACCCAGAAAGAAGTTTACGGTATACCTAAAAGTTGTCAATGGGATTCCCACCCTCGAGAAGGCTGAAAACTCCCTACTATTTTTGTTTCACTGTTTGGGGATTAGCCCATGGGCCAGGCCTGGAGAACTGGAATTTCCATGTGGCAGCATAATAAATATTGGTTATCGAGTTCCCAGCATTGCCAGACAAGTGCCCCTCTTGATCAGTGCCCAAGATGGACACCAGAGAACTTTCTGTCATATGGAATGTCTTCATGGTTAACTAAATGGTGTCTAAAGTCAGAAGTCACATGAAACCAGGTTATAGTCCAGCACTTTTATTTGAAATCCTAAACTTTCGGAGCACTGCTCCTTTTTCAGGTGAAGTCTACCTACAAAAAAAGGCTGTTGGACTATACCCTGGTGCTGTGTGCTTCTGGCACCCCAGTTCAATGCCAACACCTCCATATCATAAATGATGTCTGCCTTTCAGTTATTAGGTTGTAGATTCATGCCTCACTTGAGAGACTTGAGTGTGTAATCTAGCCTGACAGCTTACTGAAGTAATCTCAGTAGAAGGAGATCATCCATCCTATTGCATCATCACTGGCTGTCTGAGCGTTTTGACTTACAGCTCGCACTCTCCCAAACCCCTGATCCCTGGCCTTGTCTTTTGTTGATATCAACCCGCCATACAAGCTGCCATTCTCCTGCTCATCTCCCTTGTGTTGCAGAACTGAGCAAAAATGACTGATCATCTCTGACACATCTGCTCTAAACCAAAACTTTAAATGTGTATCAATTGGGTTTTTCCGTGCTGCTGACTTAACATTGAGGATAGGACTTAATTTCAAAAAAGTTTTAATATCATGAATATTTATGGAAAGCAAATGTGGTGCAAGTTAGAGACAGCATGAGGCTTGATCTGCTTACATTTTCATTCAAAACTCACCATCATGATTTTGGTATTTTGGCTCCCATCTGAGTAACCCTCATTTTCCAGTCACAGAGTCTTCATTAAAATTCTCCTTTCGATTTTATGGAAGGGGGTAAAATCAAAGGGACTGATGATGATCATGGGGGAGTGTTTTAATTTAAAATGATGAGGGAGCTGGTTCGGAATATCTTCTGGATGTGAGTAATGTGACTGGATGTGTGCTGAACACTCGTGGAACAGAAAGAGGGAGAGCTGAGGAGGAGCATAAAGTCAAAAGGAGCAGAGGCTGCTTTGTAGGAATAAGGCTTGAGAGAGTAACAAAAGTAGAGTCAGGTAAAGTCAATGGAGTGAGGGGAAAATGCAGTCGAGAAAGTCAATCGACAGAAGCATGGAAAGCTGAGATACAACATTGTTACAGAGCTCTCTCTCATCCAGCAAAGATCATACTGAGACAAAGGATGCAGAACACTTTTGAGTGAATTCTAATGGCATGCTGTAGCTGTTCATAACAGTTAAGCAATTTACACACACACACACAATTTTAGCCCTGTCAAATTGTGCCTGTTATTTTAGAGAGAAGCTCTGGGTATATTACTCAATGTGCATGTGTGTGGGCGGACTTCATCCAGATCCTGTATTCAGCATCATTTTCCATCATTTTGCAGTAGCGAATATTTGGAATTAAATAGCCATAAAGCATCACACAACTCCGACACTCATAGCATTCTCCTGGATTAAATAACAAAATATTAACATTGCCACTGGACATGATTTCTTCCTCCCATTCCCTCCCACTGGTGACACCAATGTAGCACCACATATCCTGTAGTCAGAAGGTTGCTATAAGCTGTCCTCTGCATTTCGACATGTCCCAGTGAAACTGCTGCTCAGTGACTCACTTATACATGTGACTCTAGGGACAAAAGTTCAACCTCACAGTGCAACATCCGAAACAATGCGACAAAGCCGTTTAGCCTTTTTCAATCATAGACGTAAACAATCATAAACCCAATTTGTCTCCTGAACACTTTTTCTTATCCCAAAAGTAAATCAAACAAAACCATGGTATGCCTCTCTAAGTGTTCACTCAACCTTATCCCTGGTCTCTTTCTGATTACAGCCACAGTACATGGTCCTGGTTGCTTGGGAGTTAGCACGTCCCCAAAACATTTGAACAGCTTTATTTGTCCTTGTGCTTATAACCATCAACTCTGTTCCCAACCACTAGTTAGCCAACTCATCTTGTTAATGATGCAGAAACAGAAAACACTGGAGACGCTTGGCAGGTCAGGCAGCATCTGTTGAGAGAGCAAAATCAGTCAAAGTTTCGGGTTTGGCACCAGTTTCTAGACTATGTGGTATTTTCCTTCATTTTTTTAAAATAAATAGCATTAACTTCTTCATCTGGAAAGCTCCAGGAAGAAAATTAATTCCAATATCAAGTCTTATTATGTCATACATTTGTGATTTTTATATGCTTTGCATTTGCAGCTTAAGTTCAAACTGTACAGATTTGATCCAGAAATGGAACTGAATGTCTTTGTGGACGTCTTTATCTGTGTGTGTGCGTGCGCGCACACATAGGCTTGATCCTGTGATCTCTGATACCAACTCTTAACTGAATTGATATATTCAGCCTTTTATATATAGGAGGCAACATAATTAATTTGCAGCTCTGAAGCACATTATAATCCATGTAAGTCTCTAAATAATCTTGATCTTCTTTTCCCAGCCACCAACACTTTCCTCCCCAGCAAAATAAACCTTCCAATAAAATAATCAAAGACCTTGGATGCTGGAAATCTGAAACAAATCAGAAATTGCTAGAAAAGCTCAGCAGGTTTTGCAGCATCTGTGGAGAGAAAGCAGTGTTAACGTTTTGGGTCCAGTGACCTTTCTTCAAAGTAACCACTTCACTGGATGAAGGTTGTGCGGAGTCACACAAATTAAAATGTTCTTAGCTAATCTGTCTTGATGGTGGTAGTTTTTCTTTAAATAAATCTTTTACTTTATCTTATTCTGGCCACACTCTCTGATCCCTTAAGTTTCAGGAATGCAAGTTTGAACAGGAATGACAGGCAAGCAGTTCAGCCCTTTACTGGCAGAACTGGAGGGGCAGCATTGGATGCTGCTTCATCTGCCAAAAAGTCTCCCTATGTCAGGATCATCATGGACTGCAAAGCTGACAGCCCCCACCCCTCCCCTAGCCCCACTATTTTCATTCCTGAGGTACAAATTCCCTTAAACCTCTCTTCCCTTCCCCCTCCAAACTTACCGTCAACAATATTTGCATGGAGTTCATCGCCTTCTTTTGTCATTATGATTGCAACCATCCAATTAGCTGCCCCTCACCACCCCTTCCTTCCATTAGTCTACCAGTCAAACAAATTTCCTCCCTTTTGTATCACTGAGCTCACGCCTTCTCTCTTATCTCCTCTCATGCCCTGCATCAGTTTATCTTGTCTCGGAGGCCCACCTCCTTTTCCCTCAAACCACTTAACTGCTGATCACCCAGCACTGCCTGGTCCTTACGTTAACTGATATTGCTAACTGTTGTCTCTCTTGATATATTGTTCTTCTTCTTTGCATCATTGTCGTCATCCCTCTCCGCAAACAAACAACCTTTGAACCCTCCATCTTTGCTAACAGCTATCTTCAATCTCACTTTCCTCTCCAGGGCCTTTGAACATGCTGTAATTTCCCAAATTCCTTCCATCTTTGCCCCCTTTCTATTTCTCATCTTCATACTTGGATGCATCACCCAGAAGAAAAATATTATTTTGAACATGTTTACTGACTGTTGCTAAATTAGCAGTCTGCATATTTTGCAACCATATCCAAGAAGCAGAAATTTACTTTAATTCAAAACTGGGAAGACCTAAGCAGCTGTTTTCCATTCCCATGTCATTCATTAGCTCTGAATTTCATCCCTGCCCTGACAGCATTTTAGGCTTAACCAATTTATTTCTAAATTTGGTATACAATTTGACTCTGAGATGAGTTTCTGCCTTCCTAATTGCACAAACATTGAAATTAATTTTGACCTTCACACATCATGTAACATCACCCTATTTCAGCTCACTTCTTGTTGAAACCTCTGTCACCTCCATAATGGGCTATACAAGTACAATGGTCCTTGACATGTTGCCTTCCATAACCTTGCAGTCATTTAAACTTTGCTAACTGCGTCTTAACTCATACAAAGTCCCATTCACTGAAAGCATCCTTGCTAGCTGATTTGTATGCGCTCCTGGTCAAGCAACATCTTGCTTTTAAAATCTTCCTTTTCTCTAATCTCTCTGTGGTCTAATTCCTTCTCACATCAGTAATCTTCTACAGCTCCATAACCATCTAAGATAGCTGCACTCAACTAGTTTTGAAGTCTTCAAAATTAAATTTTAATCAGTCCCTTATTAGTGGCCAGGCCTTTATCTGTAGTGGTCTGAAGCTCTGGAATTCCCTCCCTGCAAGTCTGTGCTTCTCTACCTCACTTCCCTGGTTGAAGACACCCCTTGTAACCTGACCGCTTTAGCAAAGTCGTTGGTCAACTTTATCTGGTTATTCTTCTGGAGACAGCCTCTCTTAAATGGTGTTAGGACACCTGAAGTTCCTTTTATTTTTAAATTTTGTTTCTGTGATGTATTCCAAACTGTAATAAAGAGAGGGTCCAAATCTGAACAATAAATGAACTGTTGAGAGAACTACTATTGCTATTCCATCCTGCAGGCATTCCGATGTTGCTCTCCTCTCTAGCAAACAAAATTTACAAATAGACTTAGAATCATAGCTTTTCATCATGTGATAGATGGTTATTAACACACAATGGAGACAATCCCTGTTCACAAACACATTTCTGTCTCCATCCAATAAAGGTATCAAGATATTATTGATACAGATAGGAAAGTCTTCAGTATCTTTTTGATTGATGGGATTTCCAGCTTTTTTAAACTCTGGTTCTTTCTGCAGTCAAGATAGCTGTGGCTCCTCGGATTTGGGGTTTTGTTTCAGATACTGCAAATTGTGATACATGTGAAATGCTGCAGGACAAGTGCCAGGATGTGTCTCGTATCAATCCACATCACAGATTTTTTTTTAAAAACATTGGACAATCTTGTAGGTCCAGTGACTTCTGCAGCCATTTTAAAATCCATTTTCCTATCTCATTTAAAAGGTCTTCTTCACAGTCGAAAGTCCCAGGTATTTAATTAGTCAATGGATTAATTGGCCATATTTTCCAACTCTGTAACATTGGTGGGAAAAATTAAATCAGGATTTCAAATATTGATCACTGCCTTCCAGGCTCCACCTCAATTCAGTCCATGGAGGAGAGGCCCATTGATGACTTTCCCAATGCACTGCCAATTAAGGACCTCAAGTGAGCAATTAGTGCCCACTTAAAGACCTCATAACACCACTGCTGGTATTAATCCAGTGGAAGGGAGGATTTTCAAGATAACAAAATCTTTGCAGTTATTCTCGCAGTGTGTGAGGGGTTCCCTCATTTAACAATAGTCAATACCTAATCAAGGGGCTTAGCATCAGGAGGAACATCCCTACACATAGCCACCCAACCACTCGTTACTGAACTCTCTCTGCTCCTTCCTCCATGACTTCCAGCTGTGAATGCTGTGCTGCCATCACTCAACAGTGGCCTGTCAACCTAAGCCTCAGGTAGGCGCATTACTGGCAGAAATTGTTATGTGGACATGCTAGCTCTCCAAGGAGTGTGGGCTGCTTCCCATGATAAAGGCTATTTCCCTCGTCCTCTTTAAATATAGGAAACTGGTGGATCTGTTTGGTTTGGTGTAGAAGAGGAAAACCACTTCCTCATCTAATAGGAAGCATTTCTTGTAACTCACATACTTGATATACTTTAGACTTGTGAACAATTAGTCAAAGGCTACACTGAGATGATAAACATTGTTACAGAGACTTTGAACAGGACTGGATGTTTGGCTTAACTCTTTCAAGATCCTAAAGCTGTTCTGCCCACAAATCAATATGACATCTTCATAGGAGGTACTGTTATCGCAATCCTCAGTATTACCTCTTTCAAACCCAAATACTATATCTTCCCAAAGCATTTTTAAAATCTCATTAATATGATAGTTGTTGTATATGACTATGTTTAGCAATACACCATCTCCCACCAGGTCACTGACTTAGACTTAGAAAATGTGGAGGTTTCATAACTCTCCCAGAATCCATTTAGAAGTCTCTTGGAAAACTGGTAGTTTTCTGATTGGAAGACCATTGTCTCTGATTCTTTTCCTGACAGTCTGAGGTCTGTCGGTCCCTTTAAATTAGATGAAATCTTGCAGGAGGCTGGAAGATTGCAGCAAACCAGGCAGTGTCAGGAGGTGGAGAAGTCAACGTTTTAGGTGTAACCTTTCTTCAGTCCTGTAACCCTCTCCATCTCCTGATGCTGCCTGGTATGCTGTGTTCTTCCAGGTGCCTCCTTGTCAACCTTGGATTCCAGCATCTGCAGTTTTTTTATACCTCTCCCTTTAACTTAGATGACTGTTAATCTCTTGGGTTTTCTTCATGGAAAGTATCATCGCTGCTAAAAAAAATCGTTTTTTCTTTGCAGTATTAGGAATTGTTGGACATTGCTTGTCTATTCTCAATAATGCCCTCCATGGGGTTATGTACACCACATCTTCAATCTCCATCAGCAGACGTTTATTCTCAATCCACCTGTAGATTCGTGCTGACATTTTACTTCAACTCGAGGGAATTTGAATTGCCCTCAATAATTTCAGCATTGGAAAACCAATATGTTCACTTCCTCCATTCTGCTGTTTGAGGATTGCTTCTAGCTCGGTCACTGACATTGATGATTACTCCTGAGAAGCTAACAAAGTTAAATATTCTGCTTGAACTTTTCTCTTCCTTTTCACCTCAGTATGTAAAATAGACTTGTATATATCACAGTTATTTGTTCACTAAGCTGAGTTGCACCCTGAGTTTGATTAGTTTTGTAGCTTTGTCATTTGTTCGTTGGCTGGCTCATTGCCTGTTTTATCCTCATAAACCTTGAAGGCTCTTAAACTCTGACTGCTTTTTAGTATTGATTGAAGTGGAAAACCTTTGCGTCATCCACTACAGACACAGGTTCCCATCTCGTTGACAATGTGAAAAAGTTTCTTATGCCAAAAAAAACTAATCTCAAAGGATTCCATATCTTGCTTAGATTCTGCCATGAACCTGGGCAGCTGTGTGAAATACACCAGTTGTCCTTTAATCAGTTGTTCCTTGACTGACTAATCCTTAACTATATCACTTAACTCCTTCTGCCAGTTGAAGAAAGTTAAGATCAAGACATGACTTCATAACTGACTGTGGGAATTCTTCATTCTGCAGGACATACAAGTTTTGTAATATTTGGTTTTCCCCATTTTGGAGAGTTACTGTTTGCATTGCTTCAATATTAAGTGCTATGCTTTCTGAAACATGTAGTTGCATCTTGCTGTAGTGCATGCGATGCAGTTTATGGTTTACTGTATGTTTCTCCACGTAACATAGGCCACAGTGAGTTGGGTCCATATTAGACAAATGTTTATTATAGTTTATTAAAAGTACCAGCTATTTACATGACTATGATATCATGGGTTTGTTCGCACAGTCTGACCTTTATGCTTATTGAGGATGCTCTACATTATAGAAACATAGCTCACACTGAAGATCGTACACAAACTCCATTGTATAGAAAGCATGACTTAAGATGAGGCATGTACCTTTTTACCAGAATGTCATGTACAGGCCTTTCTAGTCTGTAATCTGCATAGTAGTTCTGTATAAGCTACTGTTCATGATGAAGGTGACTACCATCCTCATTAAGTGACCAATGTTGAAAGAATGTTTCGTCTTGTGTAAGAATCTAGAAGTAGGGGTCTTGGGTTAAAAATAAAGGGGTACCATTTCAAACTGAGACAAGAAAACAATGCTTCCTCTCAACAGATCACGGGTTTTTGGAATTCCCTTCTTCAGAAGGCAGTGGATGAAGAATCTTGAAATGTTTTCGAGGCAGAGCTAGATAGATTCTTAACTACGAGAAGAATGAAAGATTATCAGAGACATGCAGGAATGTAGAGTTGAGGCTAAAATAAGATCAGCCAAAATCTTTTGAATGATGGATCTGTGGTTTTTTGTTCCTTTTTTGTATGTTCATAAATATAGGAAACTTCAGGGCCTGTTTCGTGAAGTGTGGTGGAGGAAATCAAATGGTGTCTCATTTGAAGTGTCTCATGTAGCTAAGAAGATAATGTTTATTGCACATCAGCATTGGGTTACATTGGTATGATATAGAAAATTCTCCAGAGACTTTGAGGAGAATCGGCTGTTAGGTCTCATGCCTTCAAAATCCTAAGCCGTTGTGCCCATAATACATATGACAGCAACATAGTGGGTGGTGCTTCTGACAATCCTCAGTAGTAAGTTTTTAAGATCCAAGTACACTGTAGTGCCTCCTCCTTCAATTGGCCTCTGGTGGGCAACAGCTCTCAACTTGTGGGACATCCTCAATCCTGGGAAAGTCCTATTCCTATTCCTGTCCAGTTGAGTGCCTGAGGTGCTCTTAAAATGACATGACCCCTAAAATAGGTAACAGAGGTCTTTTGCTTGCTCTCTAGCTAGTGAGCAAGATCCCAGTCATATCCAATAAACAGCACTCAGTAGTTCTGAAATTACAAAATGCGTTTCACAAAATATATAATGTGGGCTCAACAATGGTAAAGAATGCGAATGTGTACAAATGAAAACCACAACTGGAAGAAAAAACGAGCTACCCATGAATCTCATTAGTCATCTTTTGATAGTTATGGGTAATATAGCTTTGATGTTCAAAAGTCTAACAAGTGCTTAGCAGCAATCTTCAAAATCATGATATTAGACTATTTAAGATAATGCATTGGGCACAACATAGAATGAGACATGTGAAGGCTTTGTAATATTTTGTGTAATTGTAATCACAAAGATACAATTTAGGAACAAAGTAAAAGCACAGGACTAGTGTAGAGGCAATAGTTCTGAGATAACAATGGAGAAATCTAAGCATTTCAACATGTGGGGAATTGTCTGAGGGATATTACTTTAGATTTATATCATTTATAATAGCTACTGTATCAACTAGGCATCTTTAGCAGTACTTTGTAGAATCACCACCTTCACCAGTTACAAGAGGCACATGAAAGAAGTGTTTGGGAACATCATCACCTCCAGATTCCACTCCCAGTCACACATCATTCTGACTTGAACATATCTATCCAATCCTTTAATTTTACTGGATCCAAATCCTGGAGCTCTGTACTGAACAACATCATGGGTGCACCTTCATCACAAAGAATGTAGCAGTTCCCATTGAGAGCCTATCAGCCATCAGAGTAATTTGGGGGAGACAGTAAATGACAACTTTGCCAGTGATGCCCACATCCCATGACAAACTAATAAAAAAAAGCTCATGACATTAATAAAAATTGAAAAGCTCAACCATATTTGTTTAAGTTAATATCCTGGATTTGGTTATACAGAACATTCAAAGTTGAGTCTGCAGACGACACAAGAGACAAAGCAATATAATAAAAAGAATAGTAACAGACTTCAGGAGGGCATAGACAATGTTTAAATGGGCTCAGAGTACAGAGTCATGAAAATAATCCTAAATCTTCATGAAATACTGGATTATCTCAGTTTGCTGTGTTCAGTTCTGGATAGCAAACCTCAGGAAGAATCTTAGAGAGATGACTGAAAGAATTTACTAGAATAGAGTGAAGATCGAGATTTCAGTTAGGAACATAGAAGCAGGAGAAGGTCATTGACCTCAATGAGCCTGCTCACAATTCAACATGAGCATTGCTGACAGGACCCTTCAATGCCTTTTACCCACCCCAACCCCATATCCCTGTATGCCACAGGTAATCAGAAATCTATCATCTCCAACTTAAACATATTGAAAGACAGAGCCTCCACAGCCCTTAATGGTAGACAACACCAAAGGTTCACAACTTTCTGAATCATAAAAAAAGAACTACTCATTTCAGACCTAAATGGCATCCACTTTAATTTTAATTATGCCCCATGGTTCTAGCCTCCCAAATATCTTAACTTCCTCTACCTTGTCTATCCCTGTCAATATTCTGTAGTTCTCAATAAGGTAGTCGCTCTGGAGAATACAGGCCCAATTTGGCCAGTCTCTCTTTATAGGACAGTCCCCGCATTCTGGAAACAGATCTGGTGAACATTTATTGCACTTCCTGTATGGCAATAGTATCTTTTCTGAAGTAAGAGTATCAATATGGGGCGGCACGGTGGCTCAGTGGTTAGCACTGCTGCTTCACAGCACCAGGGTCCTAGGTTCGATTCCAACCTCAGGCGACTATCTGTGTGGAGTTTGCACATTCTCCCCGTGTCTGCGTGGGTTTCCTCTGGGTGCTCTGGTTTCCTCCCACAGTCCAAGGATGTGTAAGTCAGGTGAATTGGCCACGCTAAATTGCCCGTAGTTTTAGGTGCATTAGTCAGAGGGAAATGGATCTGGATGGGTTACTCTTCAGAGGGTCGGTGTGGACTAGTTGGACCGAAGGGTCTGTTTCCACACTGTAGGGAATCTAATCTAATACTGCACACGGTACTCCAGGTGCAGTCTAGCTCAGCTCCAACACAATTGAATCAAGACATTGCTACTCCTGTACTTAAATCTCCTTGCAATAAAGCCAAACAGTTATATGCAGTGTTTTCTTGAATTATTCTACTAGATGCATAGGTTTCTGAGGCCTGTGTGTGGCAGCAAATGGAAGTCAATGTCTATCGCCATGCAAGAAACATTGGAACACACAGTTTAGAAAGAATGTTGGTTATATGAAAAGCCTGGAGAATTTGAATTCTCTCTTCTTCGAGCAGAGCAAATAAGGCATTTCATAGGTGCCTTTAAAATCATGAACATTCCTGATAGTTTAAAAAATGGAAACTGTTTCAAATGATGGAAGGATCTGTAATCAACGAATACATTTAAGTTGTTTGTCTAAAGGGTTACATGAGGAAGGATTTTTTAGAGTAGTTTTTCTTTATTTGTCATTCCTACCATATACAACAGATATAGTAAAAACGAGACAGCATTCCTCTAGGACCAAGGGTGCGACATGAACAGCGCAATCGTACACGGCATAGAGCGTGTAAAAAGTGCAAAACACGCAAGGTACAGTGTAATAGAAGAATGATGAACCACATATTTTTCTAGCAGCAATTCAAGGCCGTGCAAAGAATTTCAGATGGGAAAGAGTCCGATTACACTGTGTTAAGGAGTCTGATAGCTTGGGGGAAGAAACTGTTGCACAGTCTAGCTGTGAGAGTCCAAATGCTCCAATATCTTCTTTCTGATGGCAGGATAAAGAAGAGTTTAAGTGAGGGGTGTGTGGGGTCTTCCACAATGCTCTTAGTTCTTGGGATGCAGCGTGTGGTGTAAATGTCTGTAATGGAGGGAAGAGAGAGACACGATGATCTTCTTAGCTGTCCTCATTATCTGTGGTAGGGTCTTACGTTCTGAGATGGTGCAATTCCTGCTACCCCCAGCAGCAGCTCAGGGTACTTTCAATGAACCCATTGAAGAATGTGTTGGGGTGGGAGGTGGACTTTCCTCAGCCTGCACAGAAGTGCAGATACTGCTGGGCTTTCTTGGCTATAGAGCTGGTGTTGAGGATCCAAGAGAGATTCTTCACCAGGTTTACACCAAGAAATATGGTGCTCTTCATGATCGCCACGGGGGAAGCCATCAATGTCCAGCGGAGAGTGGTCGCTCCATGCCCTCATGAAGTCAACAACGATCTCGTTTCTCTTGTCCACGTTCAGAGATAGGTTGTTGCTTCTGCACCAGTCCGTTAGCCGCTGCACCTCCTCTCTACATGCTGATTCGTTGCTCGTGCTATGAGAACCACTACAGTCGTATCATCAGCTAACTTGATTATGTGATTCGACCTGTGCATCGCTGCACATCTGTGTGTCAATAGAGTGAACAGCAGTGGACTGAGCTTACAGCCCTGGGGGGCTCCTGTGCTCAGTGTGATGGTGTTAAGATAATGTTTCCAATCTTGACTGGGTAAGGTCTTCCAGTCAGGAAGTCCAGGATCCAATTACAAAGGGAGGTATGTAGGTCCAGCAGACTCAGCTTTCTAATCAGGTGCAGAGGAACAGAACTGAAGTCTATGAACAGTAATCTGACTTAGGTGTACTTCTTCTCCAGGTGGGTGAGGATCAGATGGAGGGTGGTGGAAATGGCATCATCTGTTGAGTGGTTTGGTTGATATGTAAACTGCAGGGTGTCCAGTAAGGGGGACGCAGGATCTTAATGATGATTTGGACACGAGCATAAGAGGTACAGTTAGTAGGTTTGCAGATGGCACCAAAATTGGAGGTGTAGTGGACAGCGAAGAGGGTTACCTCAGATTACAACAGGATCTTGACCAGATCAGCTAGTGGGCTGAGAAGTGGCAGATGGAGTTTAATTCAGATAAATGTGATGTGCTGGATTTTGGGAAAGCAAAACTTAGCAGGCCTTATACATTTAATGGCAAGGTCCTAGGGAGTGTTGCTGAACAAAGAGACCTTGAAGTGCAGGTTCATAGCTCCTTGAAAGTGGAGTCGCAGGTAGATAGGATAGTGAAGAAGGCATTTGATATGTTTTCCTTTATTGGTCAGAGTACCGAGTACAGGAGTTGGGAGGTCATGTTGCGGCTGTACAGGACATTGGTTTGGCCACTTTTGGAATATTGCGTGCAATTCTGGTTTCCTTCCTATCGGAAAGATGTTGTGAAACTTGAAAGGGTTCATAAAAGATTTACAAGGATGTTGCCAGGGTTGGAGGATTTGAGCTATAGGGAGAGGCTGAACAGGGGGGCTGTTTTCCCTGGAGCATCGGAGGCTGAGGGGTGACCTTATAGAGGTTTACAAAATTATAAGGGGTATGGATAGGGTCAATAGGCAAAGCCTTTTCCCTGGGATCAGGGAGTCCAAAACTAGAGGGCATAGGTTTAGAGTGAGAGGGGAAAGATATAAAAGAGACCTAAGGGGTAACTTTTTCACACAGAGGGTGGTACATGTATGGAATGAGCTGCCAGAGGAAGTGGTGGAGGCTGGTAAAATTGCAACATTTAAGAGTCATTTGGATTGCTATATGAATAGAAAGGGTTTGGAGGGATATGGGTTGGGTGCTGGCAGGTGAGACTAAATTGGGTTGGGATATCTGGTCGGCATGGACAGGTTGGACCGAAGGGTCTGTTTCTATGCTGTACATCTCTATGACTCTATGATGATGGGTGTAAACACAACAGGACGGTAGTCATTGAGACAGGTTACTGAAGACTTCTTCGGCAACGGGATAATGGTAGCGGCCTTGAAGCAAGTTGGAACTATGGCACAGCCTAGCAAGATTTTAAACATTTCCCTGAGAACATCCACCAGTAGATCAGAGCATCCTCTGAACACTCTGCCAGGGATGTTATGTGGTCCAGCAGTGTTACGTGGGTTTTCCTCACATTGGCCATGGTAATACACAGCACCTAGTCATTGGGAAGTGGAGGGGTGGACTTCTTTGTTGCCATTTTGTGCCTCAAACCATGCATAGAAGTTGTTCAACTCATCTGGGAGGGAGGCATCACCAAGACAAGCAGGGGATGCTCTTCTGTGGTTGGTGATGGCCTGGATGCCCTTCCACATGCTCCACATATTGCCGCTATCCTGAAAATAGCTATTTAGAATGTACCGCCAGTTAAGTGTTAAGGATGCAGATTCAATTTCAAGTTTAAAAAGGGAATTGAACAAATACTTGAAGGAAATGAAATATCAGAAAAGGCATGAGGAAAGAACATATGAGTATTGAGTCTCAAACAATCAGCACAGGCACATTGGCTTAATGACCTCTTTCTGTGGTACATTTCTACAGTTCTACACAACAGTAAGGTTTTTAAAACCTTCCCCTGTTTGTGCTTTCTGTCATTGTTTTTTTGTTACAAATTCCTTTGCCTACGTTTGTAACAGAACTGTTCGTATAGATTTATGTAGTAATTAATTCCTGATCGTAGAGAGGATGCTACAGCTATAATTATAACATGACAAATTTTAATTGTTAGAAATATGGGCTTAGGAAATTAAAATGTAAGTGCAAAACTAAAGAAAGGTGTGACTTTAAAATAGAGGTTAAATTGCATAGAGTCATTGAGTCATGGAGACGTAACAGCACTGAAACAGACCCTTGGGTCCAACTTGTCCATGCCGACAAGATATCCTAAATTAATCTAGTCCCATTTGCCAGTACCTGGCCCATATCCCGCTAAACCCTTCCTATTCATATACCCATCCAAGATTTAAATGTTGTAATTGTACCAGCCTACAGCACTTCCTCTGGCAGATCATCCCACACATGTACCATCTGCTCACCCTGATCCAATTATCCATAGCCTCTAGTCTTGCTTTGTCCAAAGCCTATATTTGGTCTTGAACACCTGTGTATAATACCTCACGGAATTGGCAAATTATTTTTAATTAAATTAGGAGTGTGAGACAAGGGGACACGGGTTCAATCCAGTGAAGGTATATTCAAAACTGAAAATTAGAAAATTCTTTGAACTCAACGTGATCAATATATGGATGCTTGCCAAGTAGAATGGTGGAGATGAAAACCTTGAAATAATTTGAGAAACAATTGAATTCTGCCATGGGGGACCTTACTGTCTTTTAAAATAGATTAAATATGTTGAGTCAAATAATGACAAATATTTGATTTGATTTATCTTGCAATTTTAGGTAGGCCTGTGATCTTGAGCCAGGTGCTGGAATATTGTTCATGCTTAATTTAGTCTGGGAACATGGTCGGGCATGGATTAGTTTGACCGAAGAGACTGTGTCCATGCTGTGTTATTCAATGACTCCACCCCAGCCTCATCCACTCTTCGTAGTAACTGTAAACATTACCTAGCATCAATCACTGTTCATACCTATCGTGATTATACCTCAGAGCCATTCACTGTCTATACCTATTATAACTAAGCCACAGCATCAGTCCCTGTTCACACCCAATATAATTATTGCCCAGCATCACACTGCTCATTACTGTTATGAACATAATCCAGTGTCAGTCACTGTTCATACTGATTGCAACTGTGCTTCAACATCAGTCAGAGTTCATACCTATTGTTAGGCAGCATGATTGATGGACACAGGTTTGGGAGTGAGCAATGTACTACTTAGACTTAGAGAGAATAGGGAGTCTGGAGATGGGCAGCAGTTTGCAAGGATGGGGGTCAAGGATGACCTTTCAGAGCACAATTTCTATATGTATTATACATGGAGTCAAGCAAGAGTTTTTTTTTTACATTCTGCCATGTATTTGGAATGCTAATCTTGGCCTCAGAGAATCATAGATAAAGTCTGTTTATGCACGAACTGTTCCAGCAGAGATAAGCTATGAGAAAAATAATTAAAGTAATTAAAATGCAAATCAGGTGATGCATCAGATGAAATAATATGATGCTGCATGCAAACAATAGAAGAAGCATTATGATTATCTTGCCTAAATGCCAAATCTTTCAGAGTAACCTTGATAAGTGAAAGTACCATGTTTGGGGGATGAGGGACGAAGATAATGGTGGTAGGTGAGGACAGAATGGAGAAACAGAAAGATACTTGTAAGGACTTTGGAACTAAAGTACTTTCTGTTTACTAGCTTGAAATTGTTTATAAAAGATCATTATCTGTGAATGTTTAATTCTGCCACGTCATTAATAGTGGTATTACTTTGTGTTAATTTATCCCAGGAAAAGGCAGGAACTGGGTTAATTAGTCTGCCAATAGTGATCAGGAAAGTACTGGAATCTATTAAGAATCTTAACAATATATTGATAAAATCATAATATGATTAGGCAGAGTTTCACAAAAAGAAAATTATGTTTGGTAAATTTATTATCCTCCTTTAATAAAATGCAACTCGAGAATATAACTCATAGGAAAGATAAAGGTGAGCTGGTGGATATAGTAGACATGGATTTCGAAGGACATACAATAATACAAGACACAAAAAGTAACTTGTGGAGCTTTGGGTTATATATAATCATTGTAACACCTAAACTGCTAGAAGGGTTTACTTTTGAATGAAATAAATAATAACACTGACAATAATACAGGATTATATTATTTTAAAACTAATTGTATTGTGGAATGTTTCAAAATCACAAAACATGAATACTGTAGTACACGATAACTGATGGGCAAGTGAATGTCAACATACAGGACCCATCAGTGAAAAACCTGCATACTGATTTCTTTCAATTCTGTCCTCATTTTGTAAATACCTACTAAAGCTGAGTCCTCCGGGTCTAGTTCATCTTTTATCTTTTAAACTACAGGAGAACTGGCTTCTTTCATCCAGCTCGCTGCCTGACTTTAAACCCATAAGATCAAAGGTTTAAATATTCAGTTGTCTGAATGATAATCACAAAGATGAATTGTCCGTGCGGTTCTCAGCTCTTCAGTCTCTACATGAACTCAGAGGGAAAAAAAAAAATGTCTCTTGTAGGCTCACAGAAAAAAGAAACTGGCATTTCCCTCCAGATCTCTCATTTAACTCAATTTAGCAGGCAACAAAGTTTGTACTGTCTCTGAACAATGCTCAAAATACCCTGTTCTTATTCACAACTGGACCGCAGATCACACATCTGGGAAAAAAAGATTTAATTTCTGATATGGTGGCCTAAATCAGTTTCCAGTGAAGAGCAAAGGGAGGATGTGCCTTTTCTATACCTCTTTGAACATGTGTTTAATTCCTATAGAGATCGGGATTGGCTGCTCCTTCAAAGAAAGTCATATGAGTGCTCAAATACCATGTTGCCCCATGACATATTTCATACTGCAAATATTGACTGTTGTAAGACCCCAAAATTTTCCAAATTGTTGATAAACATCACACTGATTTGTATATTGTCATTTGTTTCAAAGTCTTAGCACCCTGATTGCAAAGGTGAATTCATGACATCAAAAAAAGTTTCAAAATTCCTTTAATGAGATTTTTCCGTGAATGGTAATCATAGGTAATGGTAATTATTTTCAATCAACCTGTTCAGACATATCATGAGTGCATATATTGGGTGCAAGTGGGACTTGAACATAAACTTTCTAGTCTAGATGTAGGGACATTGCCACAGCATTACAAGAGCCCGCATAGATATTTGAACCATAAGCATGCTTCCTGACCCATTATTATTATGTGCTTTTTAGTTATTTAATGCCAAGAGATATACCAATTCTGAGATGATATTGCACCCCTCTAGAACAAGTGGCATGTGAACCAGGGCCTCCTGGCTCAGATATAGGGTCACTACCACTGCATCACAGAAGCCCTCCAGACGTTCATCTATATTTATGCATAGATCCTTAATTGCCATTATTCTCTTTAAGACAACCCATTTCCATTTAAATGCCAACTTGTTAAGGTACATTGATCATTGTTATTTTCCATTCAGTTAACCTTGTGTTCTCACAAAGTAACAGCTAACAAATGCAACAATTGGCTATCTGATTTAATCCCATTGTTCCTTTTGCATACTCTCACAGCATAATAAGTATAATTACTGTTATAATATGCAGCCAAAAATGAATCAATTACTTTGTTACTTCAGGCTTTTCAGCCCATTTTCCAGCATGATGAAGGCTTGATTAATCAGCAGGACTAGTGGAGTGCCCAAAGGCTTAATTCTGAGTCTCAATTACATTAATGATTTATAGGAAAAGACTGAGAGTAAATTTGCTGATGATCAAAAGCTAGATAGAAATGCAAGCAACGAGGAGATATAAACAGGTTAAGTGACTGGGTAACCAGATGGCAGATGGAAGATAAAATGGGGAAGTGTGAGGTTCTTCACTTTTATAGTAAGAATGGAAAAGTGGATTTTTTTTTAGAAAGTCATGAAGCTTCTCAATCATGTTGTTGAAAAAAGATGCATTTTGTTGAAGCTTTGTTTATTCATCAAGACAACTCACAAGAATTCCAATAAAAGAAGTGAACTAACATTTATGCTGTATGAGAGAACATTACTGATTGGTAGGCAAGTGTACTCTGATTGGTAGAGGCATTGCCAGTGTGAATGCAGTGGTTAATGATGATTGACAGTCAACTATCAGGCTTTATTCAGTTTTAAATCAAGCATGCTGGTTCTGATTGGTCAAGGCATTGACCTAAGAAATGAATAAATGAACAAATGTCTGTTAACTGTTTTGTTGGGCAGAAGCAGGCACAGTGTGGAGATATATTCTTTCCGTTTACAAAGAACTGGGTTCTGTACATTAAAACATGTAGTTTACAGAACATGCAAGGACACCACACTGTGAGCCTGACTGACAATCCTAAATTGGTTGCCAGTCTAATTCTTTGCAAACTCAAGATTACTCAGCAAATGCTGTCTAATTGCAGTATTATCACAAACATTGAGCCCAAGATTACACTTCTAAATACTAATGTTTAGAGGGACTTAAATATTCTCTCACATGGAACACAAAAAGTTTGCATACAGGTATGACGAACAATTATCTCAGAGTATTAAAGGAGGTTTAATATTTGTTGCATTAGTGGCCATCTTCCTAAATTCGATAGACTCTGGAGCAGAGCCTACAGATTGAAAAGTGGAAAATACGATCCAAATATTAAAGAAGGATAGAGGGAAAAAACAAGAAATTACACACCAGTTAATCTAGATCAGTAGTGGGGAAAATACAGAATTCTACTGTAAAATGTATTAGAACACTTGGAATGCATTAACAAGATTAGAAAAGGTTTATGAAAGGAAATCATACCTATTTAATCTGTGGAAGGCAAATGACATGTTGGCGTTTACGGTAAAAGGATTGGAATCCAAAAATAACAAAATCTTGTGATAATGTCTGTCATTGATGCCAGGATAAAATTCTTGATCTGTCTTCCTCCTCCCCATTGAACTGAAATGTTCTAGAAGGACACTTGCCACCACCTTCTTCAGGCAATTAGAGGTGGCTAATAAATGCTGGCCGTACAATGAACCTCAAATTCCAGGTCTGAATAAAATTGTACAGAGTTTTGGTGAAACCACATCTACGTGGTGTGTAATTTTTTATGTATTAAAATGAAAAACAATACCGTGAATGTTTGCTGGATTTGATGCCTTGTTAGAGACTGGATACATTGAGCCTAAAATCTGTAGTTTGGAAGAATGGAAGGTGATCTCTTTGATTCTGAAGAAACTTCGTGTATTATATCATGGGTTGTGAAGATCATTGGTTACATCAGCATTTGTTATCCTTCCTTATTTAGGAAAATTGAAACATAAAAACTAGGAACACTAGTTGGCGATTCAACCCTTTGAGCCTGCTCCACCATTCAATTTGATCATGGCTAGTCCTCTATTTCAACACCACATCCTCATTTTCTCTCTATCCCCCGTGATTCCTTTGATATCTAAAAAGAGATCAATCTCTTTCTTGAATATACTCAGTGACCCAGCCTTCACATCTCTGTGGTAGTGAATTCCACAAGTTGACCACCCTGTCAGTGAAGAAATGTTTCCTCCACTCAGTCCTAAATGGCCTGTTCTGTATTATGAGACTGTGACTTTTTGTTCTACTCTCTAACCAGGAAAGAAAATCCACCCTACATCTTATCTGTATTAGAATGACATATGTTTCAATCAGATCACCTGTCATTCTCCTAAACTCTAATGATTACAGATCCAGCCAAACCTATCTCTCCTGACGCAATAATTTTGCCATCCCTGGTATTAGCCTGCTTAAACTTTGATGCACTTCCTCTATGTTAAGCATATTATATCTCAGATAGACAGTATAAGACTGTTCACTGTATTCCCAGGTGCAGTCTCTTTTTCACCTCCATCCAAGGCCCTAAAGGAGCCTTCCACATCCATCAAAGTTTTACCTGCACATCCACTAATGTCATTTATTGTATCCGTTGCTCCTGATGCGGTCTCCTCTACGTTGGGGAGACTGGACGCCTCCTAGCAGAGCGCTTTAGGGAACATCTCTGGGACACCCGCACCAATCAACCACACC